>NC_056476.1:25892313-26000295 GCF_008729295.1 Plectropomus leopardus | reverse complement strand
ACACACACACACACACACACACACACACACACACACACACACACACAGACTCACACTCAGACGTAGCCGTGAATTTCCTGAGCCCCCTTCCCCTGTTCTAGGTCAGTAAAAACCACCGAGGTACTGAAAAGTGTGGGCTGCCATACAAAAGCAGGTCACTGCTGCAAGCATGCACAGACACACACACATACACACACACACACAAACACATGAATCAGTGGCAGAGTGATGGATACAAAGTATGGTTTTGAGGCTGCTCTTTACACTGAGTGACAAAACTCTTCGGAAGATGAAGGCAGCTTTTTTTTTAATTCAACATGTGTAGAGTAACATCCTCTAACCTGGTGAAGATTTCAATCAGGGGTTTTCAATATTTTTCAGGACAAGGACCCCTTAGCTCAAAGAGCAATGGACTGGGTCCCAGACTGGACAAGTACCGTAAATAATGTGCTTATGGTAATAAAGCATTCCACTTGTGTTGTTCATTTTGGGTCTTTTCATACGTGACAACATATGGGGGGAGGGGGAGCTAATACAACCATACTTCTATTTTATTTATGTTTTTTGGCTTTTTTGCCGTCTAGCACAGCTGTAGCATGAAAGGGGAAGAGAGAGGGGATGCAGCAAAGGGCCGAGGCCGGAATCGAACCCACGGCCGCTGCAGCAAGGATACAGCCTCTGTACATGGGGCGCCAGCTCTACCAACTGAGCTACTGGACGCCCCAGAGGCAAATCTTGTATTTTGACTCCACTACATTTATTTGATGGCTTTAGTTACTTAAATACAGAATATAACCAACTAATAAATTTGAGTGGATTCATACGGATTAAGATACCCAGCAGCATTTAAAGTAGTTTGCCAGCTGCAACATTTAAGTGATGAACACATTAATGCTCACTTATTGCAATACAATTATAGAGTATAAAGAGTACTTTTACTTTTGGTACTCAAAGTATATTTTGATGCTAATACTTTATAATTGAATGCAGGACAGTAACAGTATCAGTGTAACATGATAATTTTTTAAGTAAAAGTTCTGTGTACTTCCTCCAACACTGCTCCCATAATACTTTGCCTCGCAGTGAGCCCTCTGCTTCCGGGTGGCTACCTGAAGGAGGATGGTGCTCTTGAACACTGAAACCACGACCAGAAAACAAAGTCATTCTGTTGTTAAGAAAAACATACTCCCCCTGAAGCTTGCCAAAGACAAGCCACGAGATGCAGCAGTGAAATTTAATGTTCTGGAGACAGAAAACAAATGCACGCGGGGAAAGCACCTGCGATTGAAGCTGCCCTCATCAAGTAGAGTGATAATGTCCAAACACACTTATACACACTTATAACTTTATATTTGTGTAACAAATACACAACTGTCAATTACATGATAACCTGCACGAGAGACAAAAACAATCAGTTATAGTAACCATATGCTTATAGCGACCAATTTGACCCGCACAGACACTAGAGATTTCTACTGTATATAATTATACATTATTATTATCATATAATATATATATATTGACTGGTTAACTTCACAAAATGCATGTTTTCACATTGCAAAATTTGATGGCAGCCATTAAAAAGCTATTACAGTTATGAAATGTGTTAAATGTTTAAATATGGAGATCACAAGTAAATCTGTGTTTAACAGAGTTACAAAGACTTTATTACCTTAAAACGATCAGTCAATGTAAGTACATGATTAAAAATGACTGATGGACATAAAGAAATTGCTCATCACAAGTGAGAAACACCAATATTTCTTCAGTTGTTGTTTTAATTTACATTTTAATTTAGTTAATTAATTAATACTAATTTAGCTTTTAGTTTCAGATGTGGGCAAACAATAAGTCACACCACCAATTTGGTTAAATCTGCTGTATTTACTTGTGTGTCACAAACACAGTCAGTCATGTGTTATCACGCTGCAGACTCTCATGTTATCTCTCACATGCTGTGCTCGTTACTTTGTCCAAATGAGACTGAAAAACAAACACCGTCAGGTACAAGACGTCAAACTCTTCATCATAGAGGGATTTGACAGTACATTTACAATGTACAAGTCATGATTTACTTGGGATCCGTTTGTGCCACTTTATATTTTACTACATTTTAGTGGAAGATATGATACATTTTACTCTATTGCATTTATTTGACAGCTACAGATAGCTGGCTTGTCAAAAATAACAATTTGCATACAAAACTCATTACTTTATACATCCCAATACATTATTACTATTTAAATTACTCAGCAGAATGTAAAGTAGTTACAATTATGTCCAGAGCGACAAACAATGTTGCTCAGGTATAAATGTAGCAGTAATGATAATGACTTTTTATTATGTATGATAAAGTGAGAATGACAAAGGGAATATTGACAGAATATTGCATACTTTTTCTTTCGAGTACATTTAAAAATAATATTTAAGTACTTTAATGTAAATGTAGGACTTTAACTTGAAATAGAATATTCTTTTGCAATTTTTACATAAATAAATACGCTCAATACGTCTAAAACAAACTGTAACTAGAAAACGGAGAACTTTAACATCTTTAATTGCTACAGAACTATTTTAATGTCACTTTTTACAATGTGGACAAAGACCACTGCATGCACACTGGACATATGACTGTCCCATGCAGCGGTGCAGAGACACATGCTCACACGCAAGCAGTGTCTAAGTAAACCACTGTGCATCTGCTGGAGAGGAACATCCTGCCCCACACAGACGAGCAGGCTCGTCTGTCACATCCAAAAACCATGTCTGAACCACAGGAAATACGTATGCAGACACACAGATACAGACACAGACACAGACACAAGCACGAATTTAGACACAGGTAATAAAACAATGAGAGTAGCACTCTGATATTCTAAATGTGACTCTGCAAAGCGAAATCCTCGGCTACACGGAGAAAATACACATTTTACATTTTAGCAGTATGATCAAATTTTGAAAATAAAATTGCAACGTTGCAGCATTCCACCTGTGTTAGCTCAAAAGATCCTGATGATGCACTGAGGTCAACGGGATCACTTGGGTTTGTGGCAAGACCATGGTCTGCTCTATTCTGGTCTGGCTGGGACTGAGCTCTATATGTGTGTGTGTGTGTGTGTGTGTGTGTGTGTTGAGCTTTGGGGCATTTGGGGTAACTGAGGTCTCGGGTTTACGGGTGCTTTTATGTGAGGCTGCAGCACTTCATCCTCCAGCTGCTCTGTTGCCATGATGTGGTGCCTCTGTGTACCTCAGAGCGGAGTGTAAATTTACCACTCTGGTGAAGACAAGCGGTTCACAAAACACACAGGCACAATGTGATAAGCACTGGGAACCAAAACATGATCAACCCAGAAGGCGCTTTAGTTTGTTTTATCACTTGTCTTCCGGCTTCGATTTTCAGAGTAATAGCAACAAAATAGGACGCATGTTTAGCAGCTGATATGTGACACATGTTGCATCTTATCACTGACACTTGAAAGCAGCGTTGTTCCATCTAAAAACAAGATAAAGAGAAAGAGTAAACCCTAAAAAAAGACTACAAGAGTTCCACAAAACAATCTGACTGCTCTAAAAAAAGACATAAATCACCTCTGTCTGAGATAAGAAAAACTATGTTGTGTGTGTGTTGCTGTTTTTATGTGTAAAGAATTGCCACCACCTAAAACTAAATCTATTAAGTTTTCTTGGAATAAACAGAAAAAAATGGAACTAGCTACACAGAAATATTTAGTTGGTTGAACTAATTATTGGGAGTAAACCTTTCTTGAAAATATTTGGTTGCATTAACTTTTTTTTTTTTCTGTGAAACTGTGTTCTTTAGTAGACTTTTACTATGAGTTATTATTTTAGAGCAGAAAGTAAAAGTATAAATTATTGAATAGAGCAGACAGGATACAAGTTATTATTTTCATTTGTTATTTTTGAGTTGACCAGTTTGTATGCCCCACTGTCATCTACATTAATACACATCTAAAGAAATATTCATAAAATATTCAAGTATTTTTTTCAACCACCATTACATTACAGGCAAATATACATTCTTATAAAAAAAAAAAGCACAGATTACTTTCCTTCACATAATCTAAACATTTAAATCTTTGTGATATGATGTGGCGGATGTATTTATTTTGGGCCATGTTTCAAAAGGTACACAGTGAGTAAGTATTTGACAGCCATAAATTGTCAAAAAAACCCACATAGCTCATTGCCAGGTTGTGAGGGTTTTGAATCAACCTGCTGTAAAGGAAGCTGGATGCTCGGTCTTTGTGTTGGCACAGTTTCTGAATAACAGGAAGAGCTCGGGTGAAGGGGGTAGGATGGAGGGTTTTCTGCATGTAAACATGGTAAATGTGTCCTAAAGAGCTGCAGCAGGTGCCAAAGGTGCAACATTGCGCTGAAGGAATACGGCTTTATCCCTCGCCCAGCAGCCATCAGGATTTTGTGCTCTTAAAGATACAATAAAGTTTTACAAAATTAACTTTTTTGTCATATTTGCTGAAACTGTCATTATATCCACAAAGCAGTACATGAGTCAGATAATCCGTGAAAAAAAAAAAAAAAAATCATATTCAGCTGCCTCCTCATATTGCTTCCAATGGCCTTCCTGCACGGCAACGGAACAACCAGAGTTGAGGAGTCTAACGCAGCTGTCAGTCATGTCAATAATTGTTTATTAACTGATCAAATTACCAAGGTAGATATTGCTAATCAAATACTGATCAAGACACATTAACAATTTCTAAACATATTTTAGTGTACAATTTAGCTGTAAAATTAGATAATTGCTGTGGACAGTGGGCTGTGGGTGGTGGTTTCGAACAGTGGGCAGTGCTAAGTGCGTCGCTCAACTATTTTTCACTCAACTATTTTTCTAGTTTTTCTAAGCGGCCTGGTCACAAACTTTCTCATTTTACAGCTAAACACTGCACTCCAATATGTTTTTGAAAACATTTAGGGCAAGAAATAGACAATGCCATTACAGAATCTTGATTCATATTTGAGTATATGATTCATATTCACTGTGTCGCGGTCGATTTTAATGAATGCCATTAAAGGCAACAGGAAGAGAAGGAGGGAGAGGGACGTGGTATTTTTCATGGAATATGTCTCATGTAATACTATGTGGATGACAGCTTCAGCAAATATGACAAAACTTATTTTCATAGATTTTCATAGCTTTAATCATAATCTTCAGTCTTATCTGTGCTCAGCTCATCTCTGATCATTTGCTCCCAACAGTGATCTCTGCTGTGTCAGCTTTCTCTATAAATATCCACATTGCATTAACAAAGCTCTCCTACTGTTACGGACCATCATAGACTTGCAGTTGCCTCAGTCCCGCCACAGGTTACTGTACACATGCAAAACGCTCCTCAGGAACTCTGGGATACGGCCTTCTTAGTGTGTGGCGAGTGGCAACACGGCGCTCCCACTCCCTTCCTCTCCGTGTGGTTACCACAGTCAAGTCTCCATGTCTGCTGGAGCCAATAAATAAATAATGGGCCGGGTGATCACTTCCAACCGTGATACTGCGTGCTGAAACCACTGCATCTGGGAGTGCCTCGCTTACAATGCAAACAACAACACGGACACACATGTAGACGCACACACGGATCAATGCTGGGACGACAACAGGGAACTAGTTTCTCATAAAGCTGCAACTTTCTAAAAAGTAAGATCCCTTTAAAATAAGGGATCTTACTTTTTAGAAAGTTGCAGCTTTAGCTTCAGCTGATGTTTTAACACCAGTTCATTTAAAACGTGACAAGTTAGGATTTTTTACATGTTTTATATTTTTTGTTTCTTACACTGTCTCGTACCTATTTCCTCTTTGGAGGAGTTGATGGTTCTAAAAAGAGAATTATATGTAAAGTCAATGGGTACTCTTTCACTCTGTTTAAAAATTAAATCTGCAGTGTTATAAATCACAAAAACAGACTGCAGGTATGGTGTACTGAAAGTGGACACGAACATAACTCAATGGAATGAGCAGAGTAATATAATTAGAAGTATATGGCCAGTATGAGGTGTGAGTGAGCATGTAGGACATTGGACCTGTGCATGCAGCCCTAAAACGGGCTCCCATGGCCTATCCTAGAAGCAGGCAGGACCATGGTGTTTGATGCAATGACGGCCACTTCATTATAAAAGCCTCCTCAAGTCCCACGCTGCATTCCACGTTTATAGGGAACATATGGGGAAGCCTGCAATTTTTAGACCACAAAATAAGCCCCTTTGCAGCTGGACGCACGACCGCACTGGGTCCTTTTTGCCTCGCGAGCCACACCCGAGAGGCGTAGGACCACTGACAGTGATTAAACCACCACAGTTTTCTCAGCAAAACAGGAGTTATATTAAGCTTAAATACAGGGGCTTGATAAACAAGGCCTGGGCAGGGGAAAAAAAAGAATTGAGTGAAAGACGGCCACAATGATCTTCAGACTATTTTCCCCTCACGGTCATGGGCAGTGCAAAGCCATGAGATACATTTCAAAACATGAAGCAGATGTTTACCTAGACAAAGAAGAAAAAACACTGAGGACGGAGAAAAAAGGCCTTGACTCCAACGCTTTCTTCAAATGTCAACTTTGGACTGCACTACAATGGAGCCAATTCCCGTTCTTGCACAATACTGTGGGACGGTCCCGTGTTTGTTTTACTTTTCTCTATTCCTCGCTGAAAATCCAGATGCAATGTCTCTCACCACAAATGGACAAAAATAAGGAAATTGACAATAATCTGAAACAATCTCCCCTTGTGAAAACAGCTAGCAGAAATATATACTACACACTTAAATTCAATCTAAAAAACAAAACAACATGAATTATTACCAGCAACATGCTGCACTTGCACAAATACATGCAAGTAAAATGATTATAAACTGAAACAACCACAAGCCCCTGTGCTCTGACAGCAGAGCTCACGAGCATCCTGCTTTCTAAACAAACACAGATGAGACGGAGCAGAGCCCAACAAACTGCAGCAGACCTGAGGAAAAGCACAAAAACAAAGTTGCTTTAGTCACTCAACTACCTAATTTTTTTCTTAAATGTGTTTTATAAAAGTACCTTAAATTATGTATAATTAATTTTTATATATTTTTTTTTAATTATAATTTTTTTAAATAATTTTTATAATTAATTATAAAATATTAGGCTTTAAAAGCCATAAAATAGTCTTAAAATTGAATTTTTAAGCCTGAATGCAGTAGCTCGGCTTCTCACTGGTTTAACAGACGACATCACATCACCTGAGTCCTTGCCTCTTTCCACTGACTCCCTGTTTGTTTTAGAACTGATATTATGATTTTACTGATCACTTTTAAGGCTGGATTTGGCCCTGAGCTACATAACAGAAATGTTGACTCCATATAAGGCAATTTACAGCCTTAGATCCTCAGGTGGTCCTTTTATTTGTGGTTTTATTTTTTTATTGCCTTTTTAAAAATTTATTATTTAATTATGATTTGATTTTGACATTTTTCATCCTGCATCTTGCAATTTTTGTAGTCTTGTTTTAACAAGAGGTTGTAATTATCTTAATTCTACCCTGGTTTTAGTGTCCCGTTTCTGATTTTGCTTTGCTTGTCAGAGCACTCTGTAAACTCTGCAAATAAAGTTCTTATTATTATTAATAATAATTACCACAAACATTTTATCTGATTTAATTTATTCATCTTTTGATTTCTTTTGTCGAAATGAATCAAACTCTTCTGTGTGAAAGTCCACATTTCTCATGTTACAAATCTTTAAAACTGCAGAGCCTAATACTTTTTAGTTGCACTTATGTTTTGGCAAAACTAAGATGAACCTAACTCAATCCACCAATCTTAACCCTGCTAAAAACATCCCTCTACATGGGATCTCATACCTCCCTTAATACCTCTCTGCAATGCTTGAATAAGAAAAAAAAAAATTTGTCCCAACTTTTGTCTTAGATTTAGTTTAAAGTCATCATGAAAAGGTCATAAGAAGCCTTGAATGTAAGTTTAAGCTCAGCCTTGGTGTCCGCGGCCTCACAGAGAGCAGTGTTTCCCTGCGGGCCTGTGTGACAGCAGTAGGCTACCTCTTGTTCAGCAGAGAGTCACACACAGCTGTAATCTGTCCCTGGGCTGGCAGGCCGGGGCCGAGGCCATGTTAGGAGGCAGCAGAGGTGTTAGAAGAGGAAGCCTCGCTGTGTGTGAGGTTAAGTCAGAGGCCTGTAGTGGCCGCGTGGACGGACTGATAAAAGCCCTGGGGCCGCGGCTGTGGCCTCAGCGTTCGGCCACACTTGCCGACACGCCGTGTCATTTAGCCCGCGCTGCCGCCTAACTCAACGGCAACTGCTCATTTACAGGGCAGTGCGGGCTACCAGGAAGAGCGGCAAGCTCTCTCTCTCACACACACACACTCTCAGAACATGGTACTGTATATACACATACAAACACATGCTGTGGTCCATGCAGCAGTTTTGTCCACCAATTAGTAGAGGACATCGTGGGCTGACGTCCTTACACAAAGCAGTTTGAAGCAGCAACAGAACAGAAATGTGCACACACACAAACACACACACACACACACACGGTCAGACACACTCAGACACACAGGTTTCCAGGGAAAGCAACCGGGTCACATGAGTGACCAGACGGTGGTTTGGGTCTGTTGTCCCGTGGCCAGACATGGTCAATGTGTCACTGCGCGACAGGAGAAAGGAGAGAGGAAGTGTGGATACCACAGGTCTGCAAATGCCAGTGATTTGTGTGCTCACACACACACAAACAGGCAGAAACACACATGTACTGCAAGATTGTCAGGTTAGCAGCACCACAGCAGACAGTTAGTCTTTCTCTCTGACTGCACGTATATCATGCTGCTCTTCAGTTCATTTCTTTATGAATCTGAAGCCATATGAATCATTTCCTGTTTTTCTCACTGCAGAAGTAACTTTCAAATAAATAGCTTACAAAATACAGAAAAAGAAAATGCAGTAACTTTAGGAAATCCCATCTCAGGCTGACACTGTACCAGTAGAAAATTAACCTAGAAAATTAAAAAGTGTGAAAACCACAATCAGGTTAATTCGCTTTGCACTTTCGCAGGGAAGGCAAAGACTACGCTAGGCCACAAATACTGACTTTTTTTCTTTTTTTGGGGGGGGGGGGGGGCAGGGGGAAAAATCCCAAATACAGTACGTTTTTAAAGCAAAATCAAATGAATTGGAAGTAAAATAAATGTAAAAAAGCCTAGAGAGATATTGAGACACAATGGAGGAAAATCGGAGGAATGGATGATAAAACCTGAAAGATATTGCAAAAGCAGGATCGAGCAACTGGCAGAGCTGCTTCTAATGAGGCTAAGATTATGATACTATCAAGTGGTAAGGGAGGGTGGAGGTTTTGCAGAGCCAAAAACCACCGGTTGTTACAAACACAGATGTGCTGTGAGTCACACAAACATAAAACTAGCACAGGACATACATATACAGTGAAGAACAAAACGCTCACTTAGACTGACACTTTCCTGCCTCCCAGCAGCGGCTGAAGCCACGGCTATCTCTCATTTTCTCTTTCTCTTCATCTGCTTCGCTCCTGTCCTTCGCTCTCTTTTGGGTGAGTGTTTGTTTTAATACATTTTAATGTCTCTGCGACTCTTTTGCAGTGGTTTCAGCACTCTCTGCAAACCTCAGTGAGCCACAGTGGCGCGGGCCGCTGCCTGGTTTGAACTCAAAAGAAAATAGAATGTTTCCAAAACTTGAGCGGCCAATCAAAAGTGAGAGCAAAGACGAGTGAGAGAAGGAGAAGCATGGAAAGTTTGAAAAAAAAATGATGCAGAAGAAACCAGAGAAAAAGCAAAGACGATAGGAGTGGGAGGGGAGGGAGGGGAAGGAGAGGGTGGGAGGGAGAGGCCCGGTGACCTCACGTGACATGTGACGTGGGCTCCACCACTCACGGAGGGGAGTGTGTGTCTCTGAGTGGAGGATGGCGAGGAGGATGCAGATAGACTGTGGCTTTTAGCCTTTTACTAGCATTGACGCTCCAGTCAGGCCACCACCATCGTGGAAGAGAAAGAGACAGGCAGACCACGTTATCAAGCTAGCTGGCTAACCTCAGACCCTCAGCCCGCTGCGTGACAGAGGACCACAAGCCCAGCCCTCGCCACCGGCCCGCTTCCACCAACAACAACAACAACTGGCCTCCGTTACCTGGGCCCCCTCTCATCTCCAGCCCTGGTGAGTCGACACCTGGAGACACCAATGCTGTCTAAACTCTCTCAGCTTCTTTCTCCCTCTTCTCTGTCTCAAACGTCTCCTAGTTCTGCTGCTAACACATGCTGCTGCTCTCTCTGCAGGCTTGTGGCTTTGGGATTCCTGCGGTAGTCACAAACCCTAGATTCTTGGTTGCAAACGGGCTCCAGGAGTTTTGTCCTCTCTGCTCTCCTTTCTTACGCTCATACTTTTTCCTCTTTGTTGTTTTTTTTTATCCTCCAAGGTCGGTGGAGATCGACTGCAGTGCCGGCTCCTAACCGTTCTGGCTTCCCTGTCATGGCATCAAACAGCATCTTTGACTCCTTCTCCAACTACAGCAGCAGTCTACTCAGAGGTGAGTGCTGATCCTCCCCTCTCCACCCCCCTCTCCTCCCTCCCAAAACCATCCCACCCTCTGCCTTTAGTTTTGAATGTACAGCTTTGACAACTTGTTCCTTTCAAACGTGAGAGCTTCTTGCAGTGTGAATGCATTCATCTCTCTGTCCACACACTCTGAGTGAGGATCTGATTTGCACGCCATCTAGTTGACTGATATGGCCCTTAAATGCCTTTGCCTCTGCGCTCCTGTGTTTTCTGTAGGCTTGATGGAGTAGCGCCATAATGGGATTCTCACCACAGACATTCATTATCAAGTGAAACTTGGCGCTCTCTCAGTGCAAATACGAGCTCACAGGCTCCATGTGACTGGGCCCTTTACTGGAACCCAGCAATACAATAAAAGAGAAAAGAGAAAAAAAAAACAAAAACATATTAGGCTCTCTCACTCTGCTTTACTTCCAGGAGGTACTTTTGGTCTGTGTGGTGAGGTGAGTGCACTATACTAGGCGACGCTGCTTCAATGAAGGAGCCATTTGTTGTCATGGCAATTCCAATCAGACGGCTTTTACTTGCAAATAGCGAAGCTCTTAAGTGTGGAGACGATGAGAGGTTGAAACTTTTACCTGACTTGAACTACTTGTTGAGTTTATTCCTGTTGATAAACAAATAAAATGTGACATGACACGCTCACTCATGATTAAACTTTTTTAGACTGGGTGCTGGACCCTCAATGAAAGTGACATTGCAAGTATCAAGATGTCCTTCTTTTGCATGTATTCTGGCAATGCAAGGATTGTTAGTATACATGCTGAACAAGGGTGTCTTACCTGAAGTGACAATTTGGGCAAAATTAAAAATTCAAATCAGAGCGCTGTTCTGATCTTCACTTCATTTTGAATAAACGCAGACATGAAGTAGTCAGTCTTGTTAATCTGATGGCGGCCAGTTGTTCCCCCTGTTCATCACATAACCACTGAGACAGCCACCGAAAGGCAGCACGAAAAAAAAATCTCCTTCCCAATTAAGGCCTCGTTGCAGTGTTAATTAGAGACAGCCACGGGAGAAGCACTACCAGCTCCTAATTGTTTGCAGAGTATATCTTAAAATCTCTGGAGCCTCTCTCTCTCTCTCTCTCTCTCTCACACACACACACACACACACACACACACACAGAGTCAGACAGTTACACACAAAAACAGACACACACACACACACACATATACACACATCTGTGTCTCACATGAGAACAATCCTCTGATATCCTCGGTGGAACCGCAGTGACAGGGGATGATGTTCAAGTGTTCTTGCAGCTTCTACAGACACTCAGGCATTTATAGTTTCCTCCTGACAAGGCTCAAGTCTTTTCCCTTCTTTTCTTCTCTATAACCGCTGGATCCCTTTATCTCCTCACTGTTTACAGATCAGAGTGTCAGTGACCTCAGGTTTCATACATGCCGTCTATCAGGCTTTTGCGCCATTTTCATCTAACGAAATGTGCATTTGGGCGCCTGATTTTGATTTTGAGCCCTAGCTGAGCAGCGAGACGGGATGTGAGACAGTAGGTCAAGAGGGGAAAAAAGAGACGAGCATTTAAAGCTGTAATCATCCATTGGAAATCATTAGTGAATATGCAATATCCTTTTACAATTCCTTCTGTCAGGAGACTGAAACCGAACAGCGAGAGAACAAAGGCCAAGAGTCATTAAATACGCCCGTTCAATCTGAAAGCATTTCAAATCGGGACTACCTCATGTAAGCAAAATACCCCGGTGGTTAGTTTAACAACTTGCATTACACAGGCAAAGCAATTTGGCACGTTCTCATTTTTAGACTCGAATCAAACTGAAATTAAGAGTAACGGTTACAGAAAATCAAGGAGACTGTTAAATGTCTGGCTCCTCGAGCTGACTTTAATACCAGGCGACATGGAAATAAAGCATTCATCTGTTCAAAAGTCATCTCATTCATTTGGAAAAATGACACTAAACACACCCGTTAAAGTTTCTGAATGAATAAAAAAAAACTGTAGATCCTTGTAAATAAAATGATTCAGGTAATAACATCTTGTTTAAGTTTTGCTAACTTGTCATTTTGTGATTTAAAAAAAGACACCAGCGTCACAAATACCAGCACAACACAAACACTATCAGTGTGTGCTGTAGGTATTAGATGGGTACAGTCTTATAGTTTCAGCCTATCTCACAGTGCAGACAGAGAACACATGTAAGCATGTGATGTGCAACATCAGATGCACTTCGCGTGAGAAGCGAGAGGACGCCTCACCTCAGAAACCTCAGTCCCTCGCTAAAGCTCAGACACACACACACACACACACACACACACACACACATATAACATATGACAGATACACTCTAAAGTCACACAGAGAACTGACAGAGCAGCAGTTTCTCTCATGGCATCCAATAAGGTATTTGGTGAGAAAAATCTAATAGTTTGACAGGTAGTATAGAGAGAAAGAGAAACTGGGATGGAGAGCTTTGCGTCAACGAGGCGTTAATCTATTGCAGACTCATAGTGCTGTTGCATTTCACTGATAATAACCACAATGAGGCTATACACCTGCTCACTCTCACACAGCAGCACCACTATTTCACCAGAGAGCAGCGTTTCTGAGCAACTTTTTTAAAGACGCAGCAAGCTCCAAAAAAAGCACCGGACTTTCCGCCTGTGAAGCAGAATTGTATAAACTTTACTGAGTTTTCCGATGCTGACACATTGGCAGCGCTTGCATCAGGTGGGGTACCTGGTTTATAGCAGCTGTGATTGGGGCCTGTGTGGTGGGTCATATCCTTGGCTCGCTCTCTGTCACCGCATTTCCCCTCCGCTTGGAAGGGCCGCCGTGTTCCCTGCAGGCTGTTTTATACAGGGGTCCGTTTTTTTAGAGCGTTACGCTCTTGGGAGCCAGCTCCCTTTGTGGCAGAGAAAAAGGCCCCCGGTTTATTAGGGTGGGAATGGTTTTATATGTTTGGCTTATTGCGCTGCATGAATGGAAGTGAGGGCTTGTGTGTGAGAAACGCGCCGTGCCTCACCACAGTTGTAGCGAGGTTATTTTGGAGGATTCTGGGAGGTGGTCTGGTTTGTTCTACAACTTTCTGGGAGGGGGAAAAAAGCCCTAAGAGACACACGGATAGTGTGAGGAAAAAGACACTTTAAAATGCATCGAAATGAATCATTCACAGGGGGATAAAACTTCAACTTTAAACTAAGAACCACTGACAAATGAAAAAGGCGCTGTACAGTAGCTCAACAAAGAGAAGGGCTATAAATTTGACAGAACACACAACTTGCCTGGTGATTTTATTAATAACAAAATCATATGGTGAAGATTTTTTCGCCCTCTCTGAAATTAACATGCTTGATTGGAGCCTGTTCAAAGTCCTGCTGAGTGTGAGGCCCCTGAGTGACGCCAAAACATGAAGACTGGCTGAGCGGGCTGAAATCTGTAACCAGATATTAAGAGTTTCAATATTCTTAAGTGAAAGAAAATAATAGAAAACTCATGACAGCCACAGAGCAGCAAAACCCTGTCTCCAATTTAGCCCAGTATAATATCTATTTATAAAACTCTGAAGGCATATTGGATAGAGGGAACGCTCTGGACTTGATTAGGGCTGTAAACGTTTTTGGAGGTACTTATTTACTTTTTGGTCCGTCTCGCCGTTTTCACCGTCTGTCAACACGACTTTATGGGGGAACACTTTTAGGGGTTGCCAGTAAGATGGCTTCCAGGTAGAGTGTGTGCGGAGGGGCGTGCTGATTATGTGGTCGACTAATCCCAAACCTGCCTCCGCCCTTGTACGATTTGGCTCAAACCACCATGCTCGGCGTTGCGTTGGTCAAGGTTAAAGTCGCGCTAAGTGTAGTAGTAAATACAATTTTCTGGTGGTCGACAAGCAACCACAGGGGCCAGATTCTTTTCAGCCAATCTGATAATATGGATTTATGCCGTACAGGTTTGGGGGGGAGAAAAAAAAGTGCTCTGAAAGGTTCAGCAACTTCTTTCAACAAACACTCCAGGAGGGTAGGGGGTTGTTTCTGTAATTCTGCTGGAAAGTAAACTGTAGGTGCGTCTGCTCCGGAGCGGCGAGGAGCGAATGTGATCTGAGCCTGGTGTCGGGCCAAGCAGGCAGGAAGAATAGTCGGCGTCTCGGCCCCCTTTAACACAGTTCATCCAGAGTTAGTCTGTGTGTTAAACTCTGTGATCTGATTGTGCCTGGTAGCTGTGAGGACTCACGGGGATGTATGCTGAACACATTCACTTTGTCCTATAGTCTTACATGATAATTAAAGAGTGGCGGCTGAAAATAATTGCTATGAAGGACACAAATGTCCAAATATGATGCAAGTGATGTAAGAGGAATTCATAACGTCTAGACGAGCTTCTTTAACTGCGACTGTCTGACGTGAAAAAGAAATTGAAACAGGAACATGCTGGCAGGAGAACATGCAGACTTTGCTTGCGTAATTGGATAACGAGGTGGAAATGATCACTGTATCAAATTCTTTAGTTTGATTTTTAAAAAATATACCGGATGAGGCTCTTCTGTTTCTATGACTCACTTCTTTATGGTTCATTTGCCTCACTTACGAGCTGATAATATTTCATATAAACCCTTACGTTAAAATGATCAAACCCACATTACTGTTATGAGACTCTTCATGAGCTCATTCGTCCTGCATGGTGGACGACTAAATTAAGGAAAAGCCTTTCTCGCAATTCTCTGTTTCTTAATTTTGTTTTAAAGCTACGCCCTAAAAACCACAGGCCAGCTCCACAGCTTATTACATGGTAAGACTGGGGTTGGAGAAAAAGCACAAGTATTATTGCAAGCTAATTTATGTATTATTAACCTAAATTTATGCAGCAATTACGCCGGTGTATGGAATTTGCTTCCAATTTTCGGCAAAACTGGAAATAAGGTAAACAATCGGAGGTAAAAGCTGAAATAAAACATTTGTGTTATCACAGGTTTCAGTAACTCTGGCTACAATTAAAGAGCTGTGACCCGAATTTGACTCAGATGAAGAAGACTTATTGTTTAGACCCCTCCCTGTATCGTTAAACAGATGTTGTCAACAACATCCTTTCTGTTGCAGCAGGAAAAGCAAAAAACTTGCCTGTGACTAAGCACGACGACGATTGCTGTGCACTTTTGTTTTTAACATTACAGTTGCATTCTAAGCCACAAATTACTTTAATGGGCGGGCATGGGTCTGGTCGGCAGCACATAAAATGACTCAAACTTATGGAGATCCCACATGTTCAGAAACATATCAGCACACAGCTTTTTTCATTTTTTGTACATAAGATGGAACACAGGAGGAACAGAGGGTTTTATTTTATCATGTGTGAAAGTTTAGCAGAGATCTGAGGCAGAGAGGAACTCATTCTGTCACCATCAAAGGATTAAGAGGAATGTTTTTCACAGACAAAATATCCTTCCTCCAGACTGAATCTTCACGTCATTATGAGCAACTTTAATCATCCTCAAAACATCCTTATAGCCTATCCCTCTTCCCATAAGCAATAAAGAAAAAAATCGTAATTACGGTAGAGAAAAATGCAGATAATGATAGGATGTGAGAGGCTGCCGGCTATGAAATGTTTTCTGATTCTCTATTTTCCTCTATTTTCCCAGAATTTCTTTTTCCCCTCAACTTGTTTACATACAGTTAATTGTCGTTGCTGCAATAAAACATGTTTTTGGGTTGCTTCTTCCCTCCCCGCAAACATAACTTTAACCGCAGGGAATTGATTTTTGTGGCAACAGCGTTTCAAAAATGGGATTTTTGTTTTCTCTTGGTCTAATCTTTGGGGGGTACAAATAAATAACGGACTGAGCTGACTGCATCAGTAATGGGCCACCTAATTGTGCTTTTCGGCTCAGTACTGCAGAGAAGGGATGATAGTTTGAGCATTTAGTGTTATCATTTATGTTCCTGCTGAAAGATGAGAGAAAAAAATATTTGGACATTTTGTAAAATAAGCTTACTGGCTCTCCTCCTGAAATAGATGAACAACTGATACCACTCTCAAGTCAGTTAAGGAACACCTCACCCAGAAAATGACCATTTTGATATCAATCATATAATTTTTCCACACATGTAGGTTTATTTAAAGCAGGAAAATGTGTTTAAAAAAAAGCGATAGACTGTTTTCCTATTGCCAGTAGACAAGTATGCCTTTTCATTGTTTTTTACTGGTGGGTAGCAGCATGGAGGCCAGTGACAGTGTTACAGTGGTTACTTCTTTTTTATATTTCATCAGTCTCTCTTTAAAACAAGTTGCCTGAAAAAAACTGAACTATTTTTGAGTGCTGCTTAAATGGAGACAGACAATATTTTTTAGTGGCTCATCACACCTATGTTCTATTAAAATGTGTTCCCCCCTCAAGTAAGGTTTCCTTCCTGTTAATGTGCAGTGCCCCTCTTTGTAGTTTGGGGTTGGGCAAGGGATTTGGTTCAGATCGAAGCCCATCGGAGGTGGAGCTGATGAATATCTGTGACTGCTGCAGAGTCATTTATCCTGGGAGTGAATGCTGTTTGAATTGTTACCTTTAAATACAAAAGCCAGATGTTTGCGAGTGTTAGAGGGGTTTATTTTTTGCCTTGTGGCAAAGGCACTTTCCTCACTGCCTTGAATTTGTAAACAAAACTTTGCTTTCCTTGCATGCCTCCACATTCAGAGTAATGTAACATTGTAGCAAAAATGCATGTGTCTGGAAAATACTGAGCATACAACTAATTAAAAGAGAACAGGATTATAGTGCAAGAGTTGTGTGAGAGTTTGAAAAAAGAATGTTTCGATTTAGTTTTACTGTTGTAAAACTTTTTTGGATTCTCCATTCACCATGGAGGCATACAAGCTAAACAAAGTTTTCTTTACAAATTTAAGACAATGTGGTGAATAACTGATACAAATGGTCATTTGAAGCCTTCCTTTAAATGTGGACCAGTGCCAGTTAGCTTTGCATTAAGACTGGAAATGGGGGAAACAATTGCTTTGCTCTTTCCATAGGTAACAAAATCTGACTAAAGCTCACTAATTAACACTTTATATCTTGTTAGTTATATGTGTACAAAAACCGAAGTGTAAAAATGTCAATTTGATGTCTCATGGAGGGACTGTGTGCTGGTGGCCGAGTAACCCCATGAAGTAGAACAAAACTCTAAGAAATCATGCGCACAGCTAAGCGATAATCACACATGTAACATTTCCCAAAACCAAAAAAAAAAAAAAGGTGTAATCAATTAAAAATCCACTCTCTACTTCCTTCTCCAATGCTCACATTTCCATGTTCTAATCCCAAGTTTGCTTTTTTTGCCACCTTTCTTACTTTATAAAAGTTCATGCTGAACTCAGTGATCTATTCACCCTGTATTGGAGCAGGTTTTGCCCTGAAGTAAACTTAAGTGAGCTATTGCTTTCTCTACAGCTGCTCACTTCTGTATTGGCTCAGTAGGAAACACCATGCCAGGGATTCCCCCTCAGCTGTGCAGCAGAAGTGGCCCCTCCATCTCTTCTCCATAGTCTGTCTGCTGTGTGGCCACTCCGCCTGCTACACACACGGTTCCCGCGATTGCAGCCGTCACGAGCACAAACGCAAAGGGGACGTTACGGTATACACACACTGTTTCTGGCGGGTATAGGTTGCACACACACACACACACACACACACATACACAGAAGTCCATTGCCTGAGTCTTTTCCTCGTGCTGAGTCAGAGAAGAGTAGCGCATGTCAACATGATGACCGTGACGTTTCTCCCCCTCTAAATGCTGTCTGACCTCACTGTAATAGCTGGTCAGGACTAACATATGGTCTCCGGATGCCTTAGTCCAGCAGAATTACCCACATGGTGACTAAACAGCAGAGGACTTAACTGAAAAATATCAGTGGCTGCGTTCTTGATTTTATAAAAGTACCAATTTGTGTCTTGTGCTTAAAAAAATATTTAACCGACTGCTGTGGTTACACATGTACGGACAGGAGGGAGAGTTTCAAACCAGTGATCCTCTCCTGTGAGATACAACCTTGTTAAATGAACTGTCACAAAATCTAAGTGTGACCCAGAAAGTTATTTCAAACTTTTGCATGTCAAGTAACAACTAGCACAAAAAGAAGCTTGATTTTTGTTGTTAGATGTGCAGCATCCTTACACATTCTGGCATGTTTAAAAGAGCAAAATAACACTGAAATTAAGTCCTTAGTTAAGCTTGGAGTCCTTTCAGGTCTCCACGTTATAGCATGACAGCCAACACTGCCAACCTGGCAGAGAGACGTTTGTGTTAGGAGGGCCTGACGGACCTGAACACAACTTATCCCCTTTAATCAGCGTGATGACATAAGAGGCAGACAGCGAGCCAGTCATTCAGCCACTATAGAGTTTGATTAACCTAATCACCAGGCAGCCAGACTCCAGGCTACTGATTGGGTTTACAAACGCTCCTTGTCATCGTTTTGTCATTAGCTCGTCGTTAGCCGCGGCCGCCTTGACGTGGAGCAGCGACGTGCCGGGCCTAAACACAGCAATCAGGGGATTAGTGTGCAGTTACAGCAAAGCCTCAATGGACGCCTCAGGCTCTGAGTCAAAGAGGGGAAAGTCCTGCCTTACTATGTGAGCTCCACGTGGCCAGGGTGCTAACTGTACATGGGCAACGCCACTACTGATTAGCGACGGAGATGATGAGAGGAAACATTCAGTCACTTCGGACACACGGGTGGTTTCCCGGACTCCAATTAAGCCAAGTCCTTGACTCAGGCAATGATTTGAATGGAGGGACTCCATTGAAAATAAGTTTCAGTCTCCAATTAGGTTTGCTTAATCTAGAACTGGGAATCAAGCCCAAACTCTTCACAGAAACAGAGCTGCATGCAGCACAGAGACTCTCTGCAGTCGCTGCAGAAAGGACATTTGGAGATGATTCATTTTCTTCTGATTTAATCTGAAATCAATCTGATGATTGACAATAATCACTTACTGTGCAAAAGACTGGATTTATAGGTTGTGACAACAGTATGTGTCTGAGTGCTCTCCTGAGCTGCTGGGCTTGCAGGCTGAGAGCCGCCACACCCTTGTTTCCTTAGGATGAAAAAGCCTGAAGGGCCGGCCGAGTACTTTCCAAGAGTTGTCTCACGTCTGCAGAGGAAAGTGGCATGGACACTTGTCAGGAAACCAGCGCCGGGTTCCTGCTTGAATCTGGTTGGATTCTGCGGTGAGTCAGATGGTGCTGGGGAGGCTGAACCCCTCTGAAGAGGGAAATAAATGCAAATTCAATATTTGGGGGCTTTTTGAAGTCCATTTGCACTTGAATGAGTGTGACAGAACCTGGAATGACCCCCATTGAAAGAGTCCCTTAACAGCGATGAAAGGAGTTGAAAGGGACAAACACTGATGACAATAGTTGAAAAGTTGGAGATGTGTACATGGTGTGTACTTGTGTGTGTTTACATAAGGCGATGCTTGAATGTGTGTGTGCAGTGGCGTTAGATGTGCACAGCCAGCAGGGATGACTAAGAAACTTTGTCTCCTTAAAATCACTTGCATACAAACACACAATGCAGCCAAGAACAATACATCTGGCCCAGTGCCTGGTTGGCAGAGACATCTCCAACTTGTGTTTTGCTGGTTAGTGCTCATGCCATTCATTTCATACATTGCATACCTCACCATGTTCCTTCATAGTCCAAAGTAACAGGGACCTAGTCTCAAAAAATAAAAACATGTGGCTTTTGTTGCAGAGAGGAATGAACAACAGCATTCCATGTGCAACCACATCAAAGGTCCCCCCTCGCCATGGGGCTAAATGAGGGCAGACTGTCCTGCTCGCCCCCTCTGACATGACTGCCACTAATTAACCAGACATCTAAAACTGACACTTGGTCTTCATCGCTTTTCCTCACATCTTCACTCTAATCACGACAATTTTTTTAACGGCCTCTCTTCGGGTTCCAGTGAGATGGGGACAGCCACACAACAAGCACAAAGGGGCATTGTCTGCTGGTGAAAATGTGGTTTACAGGCTCCGCTATAATGGCTCGGTGGTTGCTGGAAGCCATGCGCACTTCCTAATATTCGACTCACATGCGATTTCATTTTGAAAAAGACTGAGCTATGGGGCTTTGCCTTTGTGTGAGAGGGACGCCTCACAACTTATTTTCTGAGCCGACGGGCTTCAGGCTCCCTTACCCCCTCCTCCTCCTCCTCCTCCTCCTCCTCCTCCTCGCTCTTCACCCCCTCTTCCCCTCTCTGGTGGCGCTACTATATTTGTGTGGGATCTCTAGCGATGGAAGAGTAGACACAGGCTGCGTTGCCAGTCAAACGTGTTCGGGCTGTCAGACTGAAAGGCTTCCAGCACTGCGATCTGTCTCCTCTCCTCGTCAGTACGAGCTGTTTGATCTGACACAGAGACTCCATTAGAGACACAGGGAAGTTCAACTGCTGGGAGGTTGGATGGCTTCAGCAGTCAGAGTAGCAGCCCAGAGAGGAAAAGGTTTGCACACGCAGTCTGGTTGCAATCTTGGTGTCTCGCTGTGTATCTATAAATGTCTCTGAGCATTACTTGTCCTTATACTAGGTGTGTGTGGTTACACGTTGACGAGTGCAACGTACGAAAGCCCAACTGGGCTGACATATTTTTGGGGCTCTGCTGGGCAAAGGGGTGACGACGCAGTGGATAATGATATCATAAATGTGCGGCGCTGCTAAGCTCCAATGACAGCGAGAGAAAGAGAGAGAGAGAGAAAGAGAGAGAGAGAGAGAGAGAGAGAGAGATTGTTTGCAGAGGCTGTGTGAAGAGCAAGTGAGATGTGCTGTCTTCTTCAACACACACCATAGTTCTCCCTCAGTGTCATGGTGGTGATGACCTCATAAACCTGCGCCGCAGTCTAACCGAGTAGACGCTGCTGTCAGGGTGGTGAAATGGTAGACAATGGTTTGATAAGTATGCATCAATGGTTAAGCCACAGACCGTTGTTACACTCCCTACATTTAATGTGGCTACAACTGCCACTAATCAGCAGGAACTCTGACAAATGACTCAATTCACTAGGATGTATTTACAAGTATTATTAGCAGATTAGTATTAGATTTAATTTCATCATCTGCTCGCACTGTGTGATAGCTGTTAAAAGGGAGCTGGGAGAGCGAGTTGATGTGGCTCTTGTGAGAGATCCGTCTCCTGATCTGTGTGTGGCAGCTGGGCTCTGGCAGGGCTCCGGCACCGGGGCTGCATGGCAGTTAAACTGTCACTGGCAGGAACAGTAAATCTTTTGCAGAAGGTGAACGCAGCACGACAGCACCACAGGTGTGTGTGAGTGCACACCAGTCCAAAGTTTGTCACAATGCTACAGTTGCTTGTCTGTATGTCTTTGTGTCTGAGCCATCCAAAGAAGCAGTCTCCAAAATCTTTGAGCTAGACACATTTGGCAGAGTCAGAGTGAGTCAGGATACTCGTGTGTGTGTGTGTGTGTGTGTGTGTGTGTGTGTGTGTGTGTGTGTGTGTCTGTAGGGGGTGGGGGTGCTGTCACTTTGGCAACGCAACTGCACATATTGCAGCGATTACCACAGCGGAAAAATGTTTTTCTGCAACATGCAATTACTACAGATTACAGATTGCCTTCCTTGCATCAGAAGCTCTCGCTAGAAAAGGAGAAACACAGCGCGTTTGTGTGTGTATGTGGATTTGTGTATGTGTGTTGTTACACACAAATAGACAGACAGACACGGAGACAAAGAAAGATGAGAAATGATTATAGCTCACACTAAAAACCACAACTGAAAAAAATGGGGGAGTTGACATATTTATGGGACTCATTTAGATTTAAAAGTTATACTGACTTAAAGAGCCAGGGAAAAAAATTCAATCTGTCCTTCAGTGACACAGGGAAAAGTAGAGTAGGGTACATTTCGAAGGCCTTTGTCCATCATCGTCAAGATTATGAAAACCATACACTGATGTCCTCATAAAGTACACAACCCTAAATGCCACAAGTCATATCAATTTTGGACTTAACATTTTGTTCCAGGTTACAAATCACGCTGAATATCAAAAAGCTTCCTTCAGGTCACACTAAACAATATAGCCCAAAAGTGGTGCCCCGCAGCAAGGCAAGGCCCTATTTACAAACCCACCAGATCAAAACTCAACCCAGAGTGCTCCTATAATAGCACTGGGGCCTTTTGGTGAGCTTACCATCCAATGCTACTTTTAGTGGGTTTTCCAAAGAATAAACAGGCCCAGCAACCACATCACAGACTGCTGACTGTCATCGTTGGGTGAGTGTACCCGACGGATGATGTGAGGGCGGAGCGACCGTGACACGGGGGTTTACGGCGAGTTCTCCCCCCACCCTGCCTGACTCGGGTGTGGTGTGTGCCATTGAACTGCCACTGAAAGGACAGGGAGGGGGCCTGACCGCGTACAACCCCCAAACACCGATCACAGTGAACCCATCAGTGTCTCACTGTGTGTTTCAGGACTTTTCTGGTTGTTGTGAACAGGAAAGAAGCAAGTCCTGATTTTTGGGTATTAAAAACAGGTGTGTTTGTTGACATGCACACATATAGTAGAGGTGGAAGAAATACTCAGATCCTTAAGTAAAAGTAACAATACTAGTGGTAAGAAGTAGTTAATGCCTTTAAAATCTTACATAAATCGTTCACCCCCTTAAATCAAAAATATGTATTTTTCCTCTTACCTGGTTTATCGATCTAGATAGTTTTAGTGAGTTGCCAAGTGTTTGAGATATCGGCCGTAGAGATGTCTGCTTTCTCTCCAATATAATGGAACTAGATGGCAGTGTAGTGCTTAAAGCGCCAAAAAATAAGTACATTTGAAAAAAAATCAACATCATTCTAACTTGTCAAATAGCAACAGTTAGTGTCAGTGGCCCTTGGCATCAGAGACCATCGCACAAAGGCTACCTTTACTGTCAGTATGAGACGCACCAGCATTTTTGATGCTCTGAACTAATGCTGTAGTGTAAGAGGCATGAAAGTCTGCATGAGGTGGAAGGGTTAAACAAAGAAACCAATTTTTTTCTAAACTTTACTACGTGCTTTTGTTGCCAAAACCTAATGAACAGTCTCTCAAGTTTTTTTTAATCTATGTTTAAGTTTATTTTGAAAACTGCAAACTTTTTAAAGAGGGTAACAACAATTTCCTGAAAAAACAGGTTTATTTTGAAAAGACACAATGCATGTAACAAGCGTACATTGGCACGCTGTCCTTGAACATCCTATCTGACACAGATGGGGTACCTAAAGCATCATAGTTTCACTTTTAGGGCAATTGATCAAACGTCAGTACTTGAGCAGTGGATGTGAGAATGTGTTAAAAACTCAACAGCATTGTCTCTTTCCAGGAATCATGACCTAGTTATTCAATATAATCCACAAACCTCGTTGTGAGCAATTTAATGTAAGAAGTATTTCTTTCTACCAAACTACACCCACCAACCGTATCACTGCACAGAAGGAAGCGCGCAGCTACTGCAAGCTCATCTCGTACCACTAAGCTAGCTAATGTTGCAGCTCAGCTGAAATTATTGTTTGCATGTTGAGCTGTCACTAACACGAGCCTCTTGTCCATGAGTAGATGCAGGCCTCCTTCTGCACGGTGATACGATTGGCAGGTGTAGTACGGTAGACAGAAAATAGTTCCTATATGAAACTGTTACAACAAGGTCTTGAGTAACAGGGTCATGATTATTGGGAAGAGACAATGCTATTGAGTTTTTCATATGTATTTTTTTGGGCATTTTGAGCACCACAGGCCAAGTGCCATTTAGCTCCATTATACTGGAGAGAAGGCAGACATCTCTACAGCCGATATCGCCAACACTCTGCAACCCACACCCAAACAATCTATACTGATAAACAGCACTTCAGGTAAGAGGCAAAAACACATATGTTTGATTTTGGGGTGAATAGTCCCTTTAAATAAACGTGCACAAATATTAGCGGCAAACTGTGCAGTACTAAAAGTAAAGTAAAGTTTGCTGAACAGCGGCCCCTCTAGATACAAGCTGTGATTATTACAGGATAAATACAGTAAATGGTGCAACTTAAAAGTGTAGCAGTAGCATGAGTAGAGTCAGAAACTCAGAAAACATGACTGAACCAGTGATGTCAGTTAAAAAGGAATATATATACAGAGTAGGCTAGCATTAGCCACCATATGCTACTGGTCATACTGGTGTATTGAGTCGAGAAAGGCTGCATTTTATGAATGTGAGTTGAACTGAGAAATTTCTCTTTCAATGTACATAGTGTTGCTTAAAAGGATCAGAAGTATCATGATGCAGAATAATGGCCACACTGCAGGAGTCTGAGGTGGATCTGGTTTTGCCGACTTTATATTCAGGTAGTTTAATCAAAAAGGGGTTTCCTACCTGATAATCAGCCCGCCTCAAAAGATCGCAAGATCTGAGGGGGCGTGAAATTATTAATGAGGTACAAAAAATGAAAATACTGGCTTTTGGTAACACATGATTGTATTCATTTTTTAAAACTATTGTCTTTGTTTTGTCTTTGTTTTTTTTTTTCCTGCTAACAACTCACTGATATCTGAAATCATAGACTGCTTCTTTAAGGGGTCACAAACCAAAAACATTGCAAACCACTAGTTTAATCTTCAATGTGCTGTATTTTATAGATTTATCATACTTTTCTTTTGCTAAAGGTCAAATCTTAATCCGCAAAGTAATAATAACTTAAACTGTCATACAAATCTAGTGGAGTAAAAAGTACAGGTACTCAAGTAAAAGTCTGAGTTAAACATACTCAGCAATTTTCTACCACGAGTCTGGAGGCTCTGAGAGCTGTAAAGCAGCACCACTACCAAACTCATCCCATAATGTATTCAATATGAAATGAAGTGTCGGACAGACAAATACATGCTTGGTATGTTTGAAAAATGAATGTAATCTTTAAGAAGTCCATTTACATTCAGCAGACAGATATAAAAACGCAGTTGGAGTCGTCCCCCAGCTGCTATTATGCTGCTCAATTGATTCAGAGGGCTTTTATAAGCCCAGGGCTCCGCTCTTCACCTTTCATAAAATATAAGCTGAATATTAAAGATGCATGAGATGAATGTGCTCATTGTCTCCTCTGGTGACTGCTGCGTCTCAACTCATCACGCTTACATAGTAATTAGCTGCTGGGTTTGGAAATGTCACCATCCTCTTCATCATTTTTTGGATAATAATATACTCTCAACGCCTTCAAGGATCTGGAATTGGGGCCTGACTCTCTTATGAGTTAGTGGGTATATACAGCACTGCAAGGGGAAAATTATATAAGAAAACTATAGAAATTTAAATAAAAATAAAGTGTTTAAAGGTAATTAAGAGCTCAAACAAAGTTTGAGTACACAAGTGCATTCCAGTGATCATTAAAACTAACACAGACAGCCCTGGTGAAGAAAAAATAACATACACATTTATATGATCAAAATTGTTCAATGTGTTTCCTATTTTCTTGTCTGAACATCAAAATGGACAAAAATGACCACCAATTGTGATGTGCTGACACATTATGTAATCAAAATTTGAGAGAGAATCAGCCATCAGAGCAGCGAGAGCCCAAAACCCAAACAGTCTGTACCCACTCACTGTTGTTTAAAAGTTTCTCCATATACTTGTGTATATAAACACTCCCAACGCTAGAATATGATTTGGCTTTGAGGGGACTGGCACAAATGGCTTTGGTGACTTACATCATGCTTGGAAGTCTAATCACAGACACTCTTGTCATATCAAGCAGAAAAAGTCCATTTCATAGCAAGCAACGTCCCCCCCCAAAAAAGAGGAGGGAAGGGTAAACAAGCCCGGCGTTCCACAGCCACCGCAGAATTCATCATTCATACAAAAAAATACCCCGAGCCCCAAAGTAGAGCTAATTTAATCCGAGAGGAATAAAACTCCATTTCATAGAAGTCGTCCATTCAGAACACTCATATTTCCACTGAGCAGAAACCCCCGGCTGAAATCCGAGCAGACACTTTTCGGAAGGAATGCATTCGGTGGGTTGAGGGCCAAAGCTTGCCCTGTAATTTGTGAATGTACAGAAATGTGTGACCGCCACAGCTCCTCTAAAGATAGAAATCTTTGTCTTATGTCATCGCCGAACCTCAAACTATTTCTAATTGCCCCCATAGCCCCCTTTTCCAAATGAATAGCTACCCATCCGAAGGCTTATGTGTGCATGGCTGAAAATAGCCCGGGAGTTTACGCAGCCTAATAGATCATATTCGGTAAAAAAAAAAAAAGATGAAAAACGTTAAAGCCATCTCCACGAATCGGAGACTGTCCCTGTCTTCAAAGTGACTTTTAAGTGGCACTGAAGGCAGTGTGGGTGGCATTTGGAGTCAGGTATACATTTACACACCCCAAAGGCTTCCACTGGTTTCTTTGCTAATGGGGATCATACTCATATTAGTCTTTACAATGTGACTCATTACACATAAAACCTGAAGTAGCTTTCCTTTGGTTTTATACACACACAAGAGGAAGTGCTGCTTTGTAAAGACTCTAAGGAAACATTAGTTAAACTTCATTTTGAACATTTTGTTCAGGTCCCATTTAGAAGCGTTTGAGCGTGCTGCTGCTTCATGGTGTTTTTATAGCCAACAAACCATTTTCTAATACCACAGGGAAGCCCTTTTTTGTTATGAGAGCACGTTATGATTCAGGTCTGAAATACAGCTACCTCTCAGTCACAAGTTTTCAGTAAACAATGCTGTGATAGCTTGGATTATATCTGAAGGATCTATTTTCTTTTTAACCTTCATTGGTAAGAATACTATATGCTGAGGTCCATTTGAGGTGGGTCCAGGGGTTTCACATATCCTCCACGAGTTCTGTCTTGATTTCAGGCCTAACCCTCCCGGATCATTAAAAATCGTTCAGGGGCACGTCGGGCTCCGTCCTCAATGCCTGTGCGGCTGAAACTGAAGAAACTGCATGTTGAAATGTGGAGGTCTAAATGTGACAGGCGCCCGGAGCGCAACATTACGGCTGAGGAGGGTATAGCCAGGGAGTGTGGTCACGTATTAATAATGAACCAAGGCAGGAGAACGACTAAAATATCACCGGCATTGTCATTGTCCCAGATGAGCTGGACGCAAAAATAGAGGCCTCATGATAGGTGATCTGATCAGAGGTGATTTTTGCACTCAGGACTGTGGGGATTTACAGTAGCTGCTGCTGTTAGATGGAGAGATTTGGGTTTAACAGTGGAATATGCTTGTGTGTTATGGGGTCCCCTGACATTTTCAAGTCAATATGAGAAAAACTGAAACACATCAGGCCATGGACCATCAGGTGTTGCTTATAAAGAGCGATTTCTCTTGTTTTCTGAATTGATGGGATGATAGCAATGGCTCCATCGCCAGAATTATAGGAATACTTTTTAGTGTGTAAAATAGTGAGATTTTTTTTAAATGTGTCACCACACCCCACTGAACCACTGTCCTAGTTCACCAAAATAACAAGCAACCGCAAACAAGTGTCAGAGTGTTACACAAGCCTATAGGTTAATATTTCTGTGACCTAAAAAGAAAAAGGCCCCTAAAAATGTTTTAATTCAATTAAATTGTATATTTCAGGCCAAATATCACAAATCATAATTTGCCTGATATGGATTTACAACATAGGACATCCCTCTGTCCTCTGACCCTCACAGCAGATAAGGGAAAAACTCATCTCCCATTTTTTTGGCATTAAAGATTTTTTTGGAGGCATGTAAAAAAAATATAATAAAATAAAGAAAACAATAAAATAATAAAAATGCCAAGAGACACACAGATCATGTATGTAGACTTGATTTATAGGAGTCACAGCAGATAATTCAGATACAGCTTACTGTATTTAAACAGATTTTTTTCTGCTTTTCCTCTATGTGTGTTTGCACATGCTGCATTGACACATCACCAGGTGTTATGTTAGTGTTGTGCAGGTTTGATCCCATAAACAGCTATTGTGAAAATAAGCTCTAATAGTCCTGCATTATTTGTACATTGCTGTAATTAGAGACCGTCTTTTTTTAACTTTTAAAAAGGTTCCCTGCATCTCTCTCCGTCTCTCTCTCTCTCTCTGGCTCTGATTTAGTGTGATGGGGGGAAATTAAGGGAAAATGTGAAGCCACTCCGATGACTCCTCACGCCACTTAACTGCACTTAATTTATTCTCATGCGAGTAAACAACTTAAGAACCGACGCACGCACACAGAGGCGCGCGCATGCGAAAATAAATTGTGTTATTATTAAAATGAAACATCGACTGATTGAAGGCATTGTAAAATGCGCCTCAACGAAAATTCATGACTTGTTCAATAATTATTTTACCGTCAATTTCCTGTAAAATAATTGAACTGAAAACATAAATCATTTTGTCATGTTTTGGAGCGATTTTGATGACTCTAGATGAAATCTGACAGATTTTTTAAAATTACTTTCTGAATCAGTAATATCGCAAAAAAAATATAATAATAATATCAGAATAATGTTTATACTATCATGATCAATGACTAACTGTCAGAGCTCACTGGAACCAGCATTATAACCGTGTATACTGTGTTGTAAGCAATGTTTGGAAACCTGCTCGTGAATTTACAATAAAAATCACAAAATAATGCACCATCGAATTCTTTAAATTCTATATTTTGAAACGGGAATATTCACTGCGATCCATTACATGTCTTTAGTGCGCGGCAATTAAACGAATAAATGTCAGTGCTTTTAACGTAATTCAATTTCTCAACAATAATGAAGATGTTTGTAAATCAACAAAAACCCAAATCTGGATGCGTAAAAATGTCACTTCTTGTAACGACGCACATATTTCACAATGGAGTTCGTTTAACTGATGTGGCTTAAATTAATCCAGATTTCCGACTATCTCCGAGCACAGATAAAAGTTTCTTTTTCTCCTCTCATGTGAAATGTCTGCCTCAGACTGTCTGAGCTGACAGCGATTGAAAAGGCAAATGCGCCAACTAGTGTCAGAAAGCAGCATGGCGGAGGTGCTGTTCAGGGTGTGCCGTCATTTAATGTAACCCCCAACATTTAAGGTTACTAATGAATTCAGCCTCTGGCACACACACACATACACACACTTATTTGTCTGTCGTGCCTTTTGATGTGGAAACAACACGTTTGCCTGTTTATTATAATTCTCTTATTAATGCAATTCAGTCAATTAAAGTGATACGGATCTGTCTGCCACCCATAATTTCACTTATGAAAATGTTATTTACCTGGAGAGGAGGTGTGAAGCCTCCACACAGCATCAAAATGAATAAATGGGAGTAAAACCACAGGTCTCTGTAGTCTAAAACCTTATTCAGATCCATTATAAACAACTGGAGAAAAATAGGTCAAAGTGTGATGGTGATGCAGATCTTATTTCCATCAATTAAACTGTCATAAATCCACACAACACAAAGGCTGCTTTGCACCAAACCAGAATCACTTATTTTACAGTTTTAAATCCATCACATCCAATATCTTTCCCATTTTTAGAGTTCCTTCATCTAATGCCAACGCTGCTTATGTTACTGGCAATAATTTAAAATGTCCAAATAATTCATTTTTCATGCACTTAAGTAAAAACCACATGTCCCGTCTTTTAACTCCTAATTTCTCCCTGCATCATGTTAACGTTTATCATATATATATAATATTCGTTTTGTTTTTTGTTTTTTTTTTAAACACACACACAAGCAGAGAGAAAAGCAGAGATATGTATCAATAACTCGGCTCGTGTGTGACAACAGTATACAGAGCTGAAGAAGGCGCACAGTTTGATTGGTCTGGTGAAAGCCCAACCCAGCAGATTCATTGGTGGAAATCATCTCCACACTCCCAACCACTAAACACTAAAATGACTCGGGTAAAATAATATCGCGGCACTCTGCACTCCGTTCAGCCTCACGGCTCCTTCTCGCGCCCTATAACCCTCGCGCTAAAGGATAACTTTAAAGGAAACTCAGCTGGAGAGGACGCAACTGAATAACGCTTGCTTTTGTGGAGAGAGATCCAACGAGGATAAAGTTCCGACAACTTTTATGCAACAAAAGGACACTGGTGTATCGTACAAGTTTGACTGTCGATATTCGTTTAGTTATAGGCGTTTTTTTTCAGCGGAGTTTGGTGAGAATTGAAGACGCGTCTGGCAAAGTCTGGCTGTTTAGTCGAATTTATTTTAAACTTTAAGAGTCAGCTGGATTGTCTAACTCTCTGCATCACGGCTGGATTACATGATCACTGCCAACACATCGCCACTGATCGGCTATAATTGATTTTAAAGATCTACTGACTGATTTTAAAGTGTTGATAGTTTGTAAACACGCGGCTCAAACTGTCCATCAAGTGTGCGACAGATATAAGACACAAGTTCAGCATTGTGAGAGACTTTGGACACTTTGTGCGTTTAGTTAGAGAACCCTGATGCTCCTCAGGCTGACACATCCTGTGCGGATGATCTAACACGCAGTCATCACAGTTTATTGTTTCTGTTTAAGGTAGCGCAGCTCTCAGTCTTCAGTGCGCTCTCGCCTCCATCCTTTGCGCTCCTGCAGTGGACTCCTGAGACCGTCCGCGTCTGAGGAACAAGACATTTCAAAAACTGTTTTTGTCCTCCAAGAAAAGAGTCCTGCTCTTCTGATAAACCCGGCCAGGTGGCACTGACCCAAACTGTTGTGATGCATATTCCCGTAGAGCCGCCCACCACCAGACGGTTCACGCCGCCCTCCACGTCCTTCCCCTGCAGTAAGCTTGGAGACGGCAACGGGGCCATGGCCACCCCGGGGCCCCTCAGGTCAAGACCGGACACCAGGAACGTGGTGGACGTCCTGGCGGACCACGCCGGCGAGCTGGTCAGGACCGACAGCCCCAACTTCCTCTGCTCCGTGCTGCCGTCTCACTGGAGGTGCAACAAGACGCTCCCCGTGGCTTTCAAGGCAAGACGCAATGGCCTCTAATTTGACTTTATTTCATTTTACTTAAATGACGCACACTGTGGTTTTCTAACTGTGGGAAGAAAAAATGAGAACAGACTATTTTAAAAAACATGACTGTAGTCCAGCTACATGCCTTTTAAGTTAGTCATTTAATTGAATTTATTCTTATAAATAAGAGTTGGCTGTGGATTTTTTTTTTTTTTGTTTCTACATTTTGCTGTTGTATGTTAAATCATTAGATAAGCTCTGCTTTTATTGGCTTCCAATGGCATCCTCCAAAATAATAACATCCTAAATTGGGTCAGAAAATGTTGCAGATGAGAAGTCTGAAATTACAAGAAGTCTCAGAAAAACATCTAATTTTCTATTATTATATTTTTCTGTCTAATGTATTTATATCTTTTATGCTTTATAGGGAAATATGTGTGGCTTATGTGAATATTAAGCCTTTTATTGTGTAAATAATGTATTTGGATCAGATCCGATGAGAGCACAAGGAAAATAAATAATATTAATAGAGTAGATGATGAAACGCATGTGCAATCATCTATATTTAAATGTCTTAGCACACATTGGAGGGTGTAATGAAAGCCACAGCCTTTATGATTTGTGTTTTATTGCTGACACGCTGGTGAAATTGTTAAGTTATTCCTGCTTATTATTATGGGAGTCGGATGCGGTTTTACGCGCGGTGTGTACATTTGGTTTGGTGACCCAGAGTGACCGCCCGCTTTCTCCCGTGCAGGTCGTGGCTCTCGGTGACGTCCCCGATGGGACTCTGGTCACCGTGATGGCCGGGAACGACGAGAACTACTCGGCCGAGCTGAGGAACGCCTCCGCCGTGATGAAGAACCAGGTGGCCCGCTTTAACGACCTGCGCTTTGTGGGCAGGAGCGGACGAGGTGAGCTCAAACTCTCTCAGTCTCTGTCTCAATCTCTCTTTCACACACACACACACACACACACACACACACACACACACACACACACACCACACACACCACACACACACACACACACACACACACTGCGAGAACTGCTTGTAATGCCATTTGCAGCAACATTTGGAAACGCGCTTATAAAAATATAATGGATCATATTTCTGCGTCTAAGCGGACGACTGACAAGTGAAAGCATGTTATTACTTTTTTACTGAATGTGAAAAAAATATTAAACGTCTCGGTCACCAGATATGTTGCACACACATAGGAAACTCCTTCAAATATGGCTTTTGAAATATTTTTCAGATATCTGTTGTCTATTACAAAGATTAAAAAGTACAGATCTGGAATCATTTTAGTGCCCACATTTTGCCAACTAACGTCCATGGGTGTCATCCGAAACATCTGGCTTGCGTCACGGTGAACAGTCGATGTGTCTGTGATTTTCTAAATCCCGGGGAACACAAATAATTATGGTGTAAGTCTGAGGCATGGATAAAAGAACCACCTCGCAATTCACGTCCTGGGGCGATTTGTCAAACTATCTCCGACACCAAAAAGCTTAAAGCCTAATACGCACTATTTATCGCGCTCTATTGTGTTTAATTTATGTGATGAAAAAAGGAAAAAAAAAAATCACACATGAAGGCCTGTTGCAGGATGGAATGCTTGTCGTAATTCCAAAGGCCTGCGACATTTTTGTGACAGATTTAAAACCTATGTATTTTTCAGGAACAAATACTAAAATGAAATAAAAATAACATTAAAAGCATGGTTGTTCATTAAAAAATCTTCAACTAGATGAGGAATTTCCCTCACTCCCCCCAAAGCCTCTTCTGGCCTTTTAGATGCAATTTGAATGCTAAATAAAGAGCTGTGATTTTATGAATGCGAAATTGATCTTTTCGCCAAATGAAAAAAAAATGTAGTCAATACCTTTTATTTCTGCGGTCAATTAACCCACCCCGAGGATTGCTCTTTTTTCTTCTTTCCACCTACTCAGTCTCTTTTTTAACAAGAGCTGCCTTTTTACCGAGCACCGGAGCCGCTGCACGGCGCAGCCTTCCTCCCTCTGCATCGACTTTGATGCAGATGGGAGCAAGATCCTGCCTTGTTGAACAATAAACTATCGCTGTAAACCCTTTTCGGACAATCTGGAACACATTCTCTCAATAATCTAAATCATACCAAGCCATCAAAAGAGGTGGTCCCTTCCTCTTTTTTTGCTTCCTTAATTCAAAGGAGGATGGGACAAAAGCCGGGGATGATTTCAAATTGAACAAGCAAAGTATTGTTGCAAAGACATAGTTCAGAGATAATTCGAAAGGGCCACGACATGTCTTGCATAAATCTAATGGATATGTTTACTGTGCTGCAGGAAAGAGCTTCACTCTGACCATCACCGTGTTCACCGGACCGCCACAAGTGGCCACGTATCACCGCGCCATCAAAGTCACCGTGGATGGACCCCGAGAACCGCGCAGTGAGTACAGGCGCGCACACACCCACCAACACTGTTGCTTCAATGCTCTGTGGCGTGATGTGAATGCTGCAGAGCCACCCAGTCAAAAGCAGCTATTCCTGGTTCTGAAAGTGTGTGGGGGGCTGTGAGTATCTCTGCATGCTAAAACAACTGCATGAGTCATATGCAGATGATATATGAAAATCTAACACTGTAAGCATCTGTGTGTGCATGTGTGCGTATCCATCAAATTGAGGTAAAAATCTGTTCACACGATAATATTTGCCAAAATTCGGTTTCTACTAGAGGTATTTTAGGGTTGAGACTTGGTTTTGGGGTTAAGATTAGAATTAAAACTAGGTTAAGGTTGGGGATGGGTGTGCGGCAGTTATGGTAAGACTCCTGAGAATGAATGCAGGGCAGCACATTGTCCTCACAAGTCAGTAGTGCAGTATGTGTGTGTCTGTGTCTGTGTGTGTGTGTGTGTGTGTGTGTGTGTGCAGCAGGGGCACATGGACTGGCCTAGTCAGAGGAAACTGTAAAGTATATTAAGTCAAAACCAAAGACCACTAAGAGGAGCTGAGTGAGTCTCCAAGCCGCAGGTGGCTCAGCTCAGTCGACCCCTCCTCCCTCCTCCTCCTCACCTTCCCCTGTGCTGGTCAGAAGGGTCGTACCTGACCGACCACATAAGTGGCTCGTTGATTTAACACAGGGCAGACTCCGGCCACTGTTAGGCCTGGCAGGGAGGCCCGGCGTGCTAAAGCTGTTAGCGCCACCGTACAGCCACAGCTACGTTCTCATGTGGTTTAATGCTGCTGCTGTGAGGGATGGTGGAGTGTTACTTACATGAGTCAGGGGGCTGAGTGGCCTCTGTGCGTGGATTTTTTCATGAGATCAAGTTTGGATAGAAGAGATGGGTTTCATGATCGCCCTATGAGGGGATCATGTTGTAGATTGCAATGTTTTAAAGGTCTGTGAACGGGCGGATAGCTGGGGCTTGTGCTCATGTCTGTTGAGGGGGATATTTGGGACAGGGGGGATCTAGCCCAGTCAAAACAGACCACAGCAGGGGCAAGAGAGAGTGGTAGCAAGTGCCACATGAGGGGGGATATAGGCTGGCAGACAGGGAGCCGTGGGGCACACAGAGAGGGGCATCAACCCCCCCACCTGCCAGACTGGACGCTATTTGCAGAGGCATTAAAGAGAATAGTGACTGCAAAGGAGGGAGATAATTATAAACTGTGTGTGTGTGGGGGGGGGGGTAGATGGTTTCAATTTGTCTTTTGTTAAAAGAAAAAAAAAAAGTGTCTGCAGAAATGCATTCTCATGTGCATCTGCTAGTGTCTCAGCTTGAAATAACTGTGTACATTAAGGTTGTCTCCATGTCTGTCTGTCAACATGTTGCAGCTCCAGCTGAGGCGTCAGAGTGGCCCGTGCTACTTTTACTCTGGCGCTGGGTGCTATAAAGTGACACTGTTTAATATAGGGCAGGAGGAATTTAGGGCTCCATTAAACTCTAGTACACGCTGCTGAGAGGGAATTGGTAGAATAACAGAAAATAAACTTTTGCAAAGGCCGATTTGAAAAAAAAAATGCATGCAAGTATGATTTCAATATGTACCTCCTACAGTGTAGCCCCCTGGAACAAGAGATCATTTGATTTGTGGAGATGTTAAGATGGCTGAAATACTGAGTAAAAGCTTATCTGAAAAATGAATAAAACATTCAGTCACTGGGCAGTGAAAACAGATCCAGCCAAACCAGGAAACAGCTCACAGTTAACAGAGTAAGCATTTTGAAATGCAGCACATTTATATTGTTCATTATGTCGGTTTGAGCCGGCTGTCAGATCTGAGCCTCAGATGAGTTTTCACTCCAATTCCGCTTATTGAAAGACTCATAGCCTCAAAAAAGAAATCACTGGTGAGATGAGATAAAGGAGCTTTCTTATTTAAACAAGAAGCACATTCTAAAAGCGTATCAGTCATCCCAACACCGTCAAAGCACAGGAGCACACACACTTCCATTCAGTCATTATTAGGGCCATAAAAATAATCAGATTCTTCTCTAACCACAAGGCACCGCATCATATCTGCTGTAAGACATTTAGAGCCAAAATAGAGAGGCACTTTTGCCAACACATTAAACTCACAGCACTTTTCCATTACAAACCCAATTCTCACTGCTTTAATTCCACATTTTTTTTTAGTTTTCATCAGCAATGCTGCATAATGTTGCCTTTGCACTCTCAGCTTTATCATTCATCGAGTGCAGACAGCCTGAAGCCAGACTTGGCCGCGCTGTGCTCACCTGTCCGCCGGCCTTACGTGCTGTTTGTGTAGGGCCGGCATTTGCATGCTTGCCAGCCGAGCCGCGGCAGGAGCTGGCACACAGGGAGGAGGTTTTATTAATGTTTACTGATCCAGTCAGGAGAACCTGATGGACAGGCCTGCAGCGGCGGTGGCAGCTCGCCTGTGCCAATGTAACAAAGAGACACCAGGCCCTCTGAAAACACTCGAGTTGCAACATAGACACACATGGGCACAAATGTGGACACTAATGTATTTTTACATGCCCACACACATACACATGTAAATGATATAAACATGCACAGGCAGGGCTGTGTTCCTGAACAGAAAGTAGGCGAAATGTTCAGCTAAGTATTTTTGTCTCCTTTGCTGCTGATTTCCTCATCACACATCCGGCATTCGTCATCATCCCCCCCCCCCCCCACCACCACCACCACCACCACCACCACCACCACCACCATCCCCCCAGATGTAGCTGTCATACTATATTATCAAACTTCTGCTGAGGCCAAACTGGAAGCACAACTGTTGCAACTGAACACACCACTTCTGTCTGAGCAGCAGCTTCAACAAACATGCCACATCTAACGACAAGAGCTGAGCTTAAAACACAGAAAAAGGAAAGCAGATGACATAAGTGTCAGGACCCTCCCTGTTTGTCGCTGTTATCAGATTCCTCCTCACCACCGCTCACACATTTGATGCTCCCCTGTAGGGTTATTCTCACCAATTAATCCCACAGCTATATTTTTGGTGCCGTTCTCACTCCCTCACTTATAGATGACATCAGCTGCTGCCTATTTACCCACGGAGTCAGGGGGAGGGGCTGTTTGTATTTCTGTATCTCTCAACCTGAAATTAATCTGTCCCCGGAAAGAAAAGATGAACTCACCACAGGTCAGAGAGATTAAAAAAAAGGGAAATATTTTGAGCTTGTGAAATGATGTTCAGAAATAATTTGCGCAGTGCGGGGACGTGTGTCTTCTTTTTAAGTGGTTGGGTTTGTTTTTTTTTAATATTTAGCACAAAAGTATTTAAATGTGTGAAAAAAGTCTTTGTGATCATAAAGGAAATGTTTTTTTACAAATATAGAGATGTCATTTACAGATATGTAAATCTTAAGATAAAGAAAATAATTAAGAGGGTACGAAAAAGTTTGTGTATGAATGATTTTGAAACTGAGGTTAGATAAAGTTATTTTTGTGAATTTCTGGGGACAGACTCAAAGCTGCTATCTGTGTGTGAAAATCAGCACTCAAAGCTCAAGTCTGTGTGACGCTCAAGTTACAAGGAACACTTTTACAGCTGAATCAGATTGATTAAATAAAAAGCTTATTTTTTAACCCAGCTGAAATTCATTCAAAACGTTGACGCAAATCAGGCATGTGTTTGGTTATTTTTTATTATTTATTCAAATTTTTTTCAGAAAAAAGTTCTTGCAGACTGTTTTTGTTCGCACCCACACGTCTGAGGGTTTTTGAGGTTAAAGACATAGAAAGGAGAGGCAGTTGTTATAATGTTGAGGATGTGGAAGCCTGTTGTACGTTGAGGTCAGAGTGGCAATTTGTCTGATGAGCTTTGAAAATGATACACATGAATACACCCTAACCGCTAACACAATTATATAGTGTACATGCAATACCTGCATACATGCAGATCAAGCTCACGCACTTCCCCACCCATGGGCCCACGCATCCACCGAAATCACACACAAGCGCTGTCGTGTTTTGTTGCCTCTGTTTGCTCGGCTGGGTGTGTTCGCACAGCTCCAGCAGGAGAATGGCGGGCGTAGGGGTGGAGGGGGGAGCGGGGCCGGCGGGGGTGCATGTTGGAGTTGGCGGGTTGATTCTATTTGCATTTGGCACACAGACTGTACAAAGTATGCAAATAAGCAAACAATGACATTTGCTGTGTTATTTTTCCTGTGATATTGCAGTCTCTCTGCAGAGTAAACAAAAAGATAGCATGCATATGGATTTGCGTGTGCGGGTGCTCAGCTCATACACCTGCCAGGTGCGTCCATCTCTTTAAGTCGGCCCCCATAGAACCACGCCCATGCTCCACAAATCACATGAAAGGGCTCACCCTCGGTGCGAATTGCTCTCTCAAAGGCAACTTTGATGTTTGAAAATGGAGATGGGTGTCTTTGAAAGAAAGGCCTACAGGTGTATCAGTGCCAGGGGAGGGGGAAAAAAAAGTGGCATGTCTGATGCTGGGTGCTTTCCTGACTCCTGAGGGCTCGCCATGACTCTCAGACGAATAACCTGAAGACATGGCGGCATGAAAACACACACACACACACACACACACAAACACACACACACACACACACACAGAGATTAATCTCATCAACTAAACTCATGACCACTTCATTTATGATTTGGTGGAGCAGATAGTGTACCACTGACAGACAGATGGGGGCAGATAACGGGGAGATTTTATGTCTTCTTCAGAGACATGACGCTATGTGGCGTCTGCAGTGACTGGAAGCCGTCGACCGCGACGTTCCTCCTCCCTGGGGTCACTCAAGACGCGTCATACTTGGCCTCAGTGATTAGAAGCAGAGTAAATATTGGCCAACTGATAAATCCGCTGGAATGCAGCAGTGCATATTGAATAGGTTTGGACTGATTTCAGAAGGGGAAACACATTCTGAGGTCTGAGGCTTGTGACGGGTGGCGGATGAGGACAGTTTCCTCCGGTAGTTGTGCAAAATGTATTAGGGACGAGCAACCGCATTGTGTCGTTTATTGAAAATATTTTTTGAAACTACTCTGAGGTCTTTTTATCGTTGGATATAAATGAATGCATGACTGTTGCTGTCAGAGTCATTAACGCGCAATTGGACAGACATGAAAGCATCTGTAATATAATCAAATTTTGTTGTGGGAGGGTAAATAAAGGACTGAGATGGGAAGCTCTTTGACCACTGTTGCCACCTTAACCACATCTAGAAGCTTTGAGGCTGCACACACACACACACACACACACACACACACACACACACAATGTGCACACACAGCTGTTGGTAATCCTACTTAGGCTTTTGTACTTAGGCTTCCCTGTGAATGCAGAGCTAATTAGTCTAAATACCTCAATTAAACAGAGATATAAACACAGAAAATGTAGTCTATTTTTTTTCTCTCCTCCCTTTAGCTGCCTCTGTTCGCTCTTCGGCATGTTGCTGCGGCGTCAGTTGCTACTAAAAACAGGAAAAAAGAACAACATTGTCTAACATTTCGAAACAGCGAGATGTCCCCCTCCTCAGGCCAGTTGATGACTGCCAAAGACACACACAATAGCCTCGGGGCGAAATGCCCTTTCTTTTTTCCATTCAGACAAAAATTTCCACCCTGTATTCGCTGACGCCAGATAGAGCAGCAGGGTCTACTACCGAATTATTTACAGAGGGTCCCAGACAGCGCTACTAATTCGCTCTGATGATGCAAGGAGAAGACATTTTCTCAGAATCACTGCCGAGCTCGGCCAATGTCACCGCTGCCCTCCCACACCCGCTCCCCTCTAAATTCACCAGCCAAGCGTCTTTCCTGTTTACCTACCTATGAAGGGAAGTAAAATGCCCACTCTGTGTGTGCTCACTCTTCCTTATTTACACTGACCCATACAGGAGGGAGCCATTACGACCTTTCAGCCGTAATTCAATAAAAGTTCCGTTCTGCATTTAGAAAAATAAATGGCCCATGAGTGGAGGAATATTTTCTCCCCTGCTGCATTATGACAATAAACCGTCTTCTGTGTTGGGGCAGTGGGGACGGGGGTGGAGAGTGTGTGTGTGTATGTGTTGGGGGGGGCGTTGGTTTGTGGGAAGAAGGCACCTGCTGGTTACTGGAAAAGACGCTGTGTACCACCACCCTGCGGTTTTGGATATTTATTTCTTCGGGTCTTAATGGTTAGGAACAGTGAGCAAATAATAGGTGTAGCAAGATCTTTCTTTTGCTTCCAGGAGCAAGGAAGGTTGTAATCCTCTGGGTAAACACAGAGGGAAGCCTTGGCTGGAAACATCACAGAAAAAAGGAGGAGAGGTCAATCTTTGTAACCTCCGCACTACTACTACAGCAGTCCACTAACATGATATAGAAAGTACTCAAAGTGCATGCCCTCACAGTGGAAAATTCACACATCTGACATTTCACACATTGACTCTGACCCACCTGGAATATCAATTCTGTGGAACTACGTGTGTGTGTGTGTGTGTGTGTGTGTGTGTGTGTGTGTGTGTGTGTGTGTGTGTGTGTTTGTGTTTGTGTGTGTGTGTGTGTCTGGGGGCAAATGCATGCTTGTTGCACATTATTGTGTGCGAGCTAGTATGCACAAAGGTGTGAACGCGAAGCCGTTTGACACATCTGCTGGCGTTGCATTGATGTATGTGACAACGGCAGCTTGCTTTCCTTTCCCACAGCCTTGCGAGGCCCCCACCTTTCCCCCGGCACCTCGCTGCTTACAACAACCTGACTACCACGTATGCGCAAACAGACACGCACAACAACCCCCATTCACCATTAGAGCTAAAATAACACACTCGAAGCAGCTTATTGCTTTAATATGATCTGTCACCGGAGCCAAATAGGCCTTCTGTGCCTCGACAAGGCCAAAGCAGCAGCAGCAGCAGCAGCAGCACTGGGAAATCTATGAAGTCTGCAGGCAAGCCGCCAAAAAGGGCTAAAAAACAGCGCTCATATCAACCCCAACACGCCTCAACTCCAGAGTGGAAGACAGTTACACACATACACACACACACACACACACACACACACACACACACACACACACACACACACGTGGAATGGAGGGACAAAAGAGGGATGATTGCTCTCAATGTGCTACGGGCCCTGCTGTATTGTCAGAGAATCCGGGTGCATTGGGTCTTATTTTGGCACCCCTTCATTCTCTCTGCCTGCCTCGACCTGCCTCGCTGTAGGGCTGTCCTTGCGTGGCACTGCTTCTGTTACGCGCACATACACACACACACACACACACACACAGACACACAGAAACACACACACACACACGCAAAGAGCTTTATCCCCTTATCAGAAAAGGAAGGCTGCGCTCTTCGCTCAAACAGTCTCATGTAGCAACTTCCGCTGTGAGCAGCTTGTTTTCAGACCTGCGAGGGGGATTTTCACACTGCTGATGTCCCTAGAGAGACTGATGCATCTGCCTGAGGGACCAGATGATCCCCCAGCTGTGGTCAGAGGGGGGCAAACTGCTGATAAAAGCATGCCAAAACTTTTTTGCTGACCACCTCCTGAAAGCCGAAATGAAAATAATGTTTCCAAAAAACCCCACTTGCCTCTGTATTCCGTGCTGCCATGTTTATGACACAGACGTCAAATCACACGTAGTTTATAACCCAGGAAATAAACAGTCTGTGCATTCAATCCACAGTACTAATATAGTCATAAAACTTAATGCATTCATACTTAAAGTGTTATGAAAGTATTATGTAAATGAGCATAAAGCAGTGTAATGTCTGCGTGTGGCTAGCTTCGATTCATTTAGGCCCAGACGAGACAGCCACAATCACCAGCCAAGGGTAAAACCCACATCCTTCAGGGTCAGCCTCAAAACAAGAACTTTGATTTGTCCCACTGTAAATACCCAAATGTGTGATTGGTGGCCTTGGGACACGCTGGTACCAAACACTCTGCTGCAGAGATGAGCTACCGTGCCAGTTATAGAATGAAAAGGGAAGTTCAAGACAGAGCGGCGGAAAGACTCAGGGTGGGAACGAAAACGTTGGGGGTTCAGGTCTGCTAGCAAGGAGGAAGAGGAAGACAGGTGTACAAGTCTTTGCTCAACAGATGTTGAAACGTCCCCAGCGTCTGTTGAGGGCAAACGGAAGTTTGCTTGCAGGCAAGTAGGCCTCGCTGCAACATGTGTTCAACTGTCGCCCCACATCGCACTGTGGGGACTCAAAAGTCAGATAAGGAGGCTGCATCTTTTTAACACTTCAATTTCAACGCATAGGCTTAAAAAGGAGAGCTAGATGCATTTTGAAGTTATTGATTTGACTCATCAGCACTAGAAAAAAGGTCATTCAAACATATATCAGTCAGCTGCTGTCACAATAGCTTCATACAGGACTTACAAATGCTTCTTACACTGCCCACACATTTTTGTTTGTAATACTATAGCACACTTACACAGACTTTACAGTCCAGACATAGTTTTCAGTGTTAAGTGAGATACATGCACTCCGAATCAATTCTAGTCTGTTATCAGGGGCCTATCAAGTCCATTTATACGTTGAATACAAATATTTACACTTCAAATATATTCAGTGCAGACTTGGGCCGGGGCCAAGGCACGTATTGCCCTTTGCCGTCCAGATAGAGTTTCACTTTGCCCCTGAAAAAGCGCCCAACCCTTTACTAAAAAGAGCTTGTGTTTAATGTGTCTCCCTTTGGACAGGAACATGTGTTTCTTTCTTTCAATGGAGACAGAGACAGACAGACAGAAAGACACGAGAAGCAGAAGAAAAAGTGGGGGATGAGGGGAGGAAACAGGTCGTATTGGGTGATCATTCAGCTGTGGCGTTGGTGTTTAAGGCCCGGCTGTCACCTTACTGAGCAAACAGCGTCTCTGTGTTGAGCTGATATGGGCTTTGTGGAGAAAAAAAAAGGCCGGGTAAGATTCGGTGGAGTTTGCTGTTCATGTGGTTTGGCCTTAAAAACCCTGAGTTTAATCTCGTGAAAAATAGCTTCATACTTTTCACATCACACATAAACTTATCTGCATGTGCTTCAAAGCACAAGAGCAACAGAGCAAAGCAACATCTCAAGTTATTCTGCAGCAGAGATAAAACACTATCAGGAAATAAAAAGACACACATACATACACACTCACAAAACAAAGCGGGCTGAGAGTGGCACACCCATTTCTTCAAAACACAGCCATTGCCTTTCAGTACATCGTTAATACCAGACATTTTATATCAAGCATTTTATTTGTTCTTCATAGACTTCCATAATGCTTTCAGATGATGCGACCGCTACTCTGAGAGGAGGCTAGTAAATCTACAACCTTTAGCATCCATTTCGACTCTGGGTGCTTATTGAGCGCTGCTATTTAGGCCTCATGTGTGCATTGGGCCCCCCATCTCCCAGCTCTATCTTGTGGTTATGATATCATAGAGAGAAAAAACAAGGGCATTCTCTCCTAAGTGCACCCTGACACATTAAATATTCATCCGACCACAGAAACCCCTCTAAAATGGGGCTAGTGTGGAGATGCTGGCACCCCTCTGGCCCACGGACCTGCAGAGTAGAAGTCAAATGTTCGGCGGTTGGAGCAGAAACACTGTGGCTGGAGGCAGGGTCAGCCGGCCAAAGAGAGCGCATTAACACAAGGTTTAACTGGAAGATACAGGCTAAACCACTCCGATAATACAGCGCAGAGACTGTAATGATTTAGACAGTAAAAAAAAAAAATAAAAAATTTAAATTTAAAATTTCTACAGTAAGTACAGAGTAAAGAGGCAAAAAGTTTAACTTTCAGTATAGGTTTACCATGGTTTCCCGCACATTCATTTATTTGTTGTGGGCCACCACGAATAAAACATCCGCCACCACATTTGATTTTCTATTTTTGGATCTGGACTGTACATTAGGTGTGCTTTTGGAATACATGTCTCATTTATTACACATTTTCAGAGCGCAAAGCGTACTGTTGGCACAGATGGAGCAGCAGAACATCAAACACAATGAAAGTAAAACCATTCATTTGGCTGGGTTTAAAAGTTTGCATTTCACTCACAAACACCCGCTTTTCTAATCCACTGATCTGATCAGCGCTAAATGAATCGACTTATCAATTATCCATCCCGCAACTCAAAATTCCACAACTGCTGCTGAGGAAAAAAAGAGGAGCTCCGCCTTTGCTGCGATCATGGAACGGCAAGAACCTCAGAATTTAGACAGGGGACACAGACTGATACACGAGGACACACAAGCAGGTTTATGTTTATGAAAAACAAATAGTTAACTTAAAGAACTTGTATGTGTCCAGTATCCACATGAAAAGTAAGATTTAACTGTAATGCTTATAAAGAAAAAAGAAAAAAATATTTATAAAATAGTTCTTTTTTGATTCATTATGGTTTTTAACAAGCCTATTAACTTGCCAATCTTGGGATGCACATAAAGTAGAGGGAATTATAGTCTGTAGCAGCCACAAATCTTAAAAGACTAGAATCCCTTTTGAAATGTACACAGATACTAATTAAAAGAGGAAAAAGTTGACTTTTTTAGTAGCTATGGTTAAAAATCATAACAAAGTGAGATGAGGGGAAGAATATCTGCTGCCCTCCTGATTTTAACCAACAGACAAAAGCAGAGAGAACGAAAAAGAAGGAGGGGAAAAGAAAGTTTCGAGCCACCTCCCAGTTGATTAGCGGTGTTAACAGCAACTGTGGGGCCCAGGGTTAATGAGCTCCAGGCCTAGTTCTAATGAAGCCTCCCTCCACTACTCCAAAAAAAAAAAAAAAAAATCACCCTCTCGCAGCCCACTAAACCCCCTACTGGAAGCTTCGAACAGTATGTCGCCAAACGCTGTGTGTCCCTGCCAACTGGAACTGCGCCACAGGATCCACAGCTTGACTGTGTGTGTGTGTGTGTGTGTTTGTGGGCAGCTGAATGATCACTTTCATCCCTAAAGAGCCAGCCAATTCATCTTAGACCACCACTGGCCGCAGAAAAACTGACCAATTATCATTTTTTTCCCCCTGCCGTCTGTCTTTTTTTTTTTCCAACCAGAGAGCGGTGGGATGTATCATTTCCCTGACCTCAGCCGTTTGAGGTGGTGTAAATCTCTTAATAACTACACAAGGACACATATAGGGGCTATATTTGGAGGGCCGCTTCCCCCTGGCCGCCCCTGCTCTGGCCTGGAACAGACAGTAGCCACAGTGTCTATGTGGGTGATGGAGACTGGACCTGGCGCTGTGTGTGTGTGTGTGTGTGTGTGTGTGTGTGTGTAAAAGAGAGAGAGTGAGAACGCAGGCCTTCATTCCTTCCATCATAGTTTAAAGAGAACGCAGACTGGCCGCATATGAGCGTGAATAAAAAAGATATTACAGAGTGTGTGTCGGTGTGTGTCCATCCAAGTTCCTGAGTAACGGCACGGAGCAAACTGGTGGGCCAATGGGTGGACTCTCTCTCTCTCTCTCTCTCACACACTCACACACACACACACACACCCGTCCTTTCCTTTGGCGTCAAACGTCTTAATGCTCGGGAAAACAAACAGCTGGAGAGCAGTAACAGAACTGCTGTCTCTGCTCAGACAGATTAGTCATGACTGAGTCTCTCACAAACATAAAAGTCCAACGGATGTGTTGATCAGTGGGTGTGAATTTAAAAAAGTACCATTCTGTGCTGCACTTCGACTTCGGACAGGAGTGTATTCACTGGCTGTCTGTGTTCAGACACTGTGTCTGTGCATCAGTGTGCGTCCCCTTTGTGTGCGCGCATCTGTTTTGTGTGTGTGTGTGTGTGTGAGTGTGTGAGAGAGAGAGAGAGAGAGAGAGTCCACCCATTGGCCCACCAGTTTGCTCCGTGCCGTTACTCAGGAACTTGGGATGGAGGGGAGGCAGTGGGCACAAACAAATGGACAGAGCGGTAAACGAGAGGAAACTTTACCCATGGGTCAGCCTCCGCAGGAAGATATATTGCCCATGGGTCAGTGGAGAGAAAGGACGGGCAAAATCCATATTGGTCCGTCTGCCTTGCCCCCTTTATATAGTGATAAAATATTCAAATCCAGCCATTACTTCACATTAGGCTACTCTGTAGAGATGCCAGGGAGAAAACCACAGAATGTATACATGCCGGTTCACACACAGTTTTGGTGCATTGATAGTAACATTAAAATCTCTTCCTCCCATTAGAGGCATAGCCCTCATCCGGACTCACGTCTGACATTTAAGGTGTGTTCACATGTAGAGCATGTGCTTGTAAGCGAGTGTGTGTGGGAACATGTGTATTTGTACATGTCTGTGTACATGTGTGTCTACATAAAAGGCATGTTCAGAGAGGGTTTTTTTTCTTCTCTTACCATCTCCCCGAACGGGACATCAAAGTGATAAGGGCGCTAAGTGTGTTGGTTAGTTTTCCCGGTCTGGACAAAAGAGATTCAGCAGATATGCTTCACTTATTAGTTAATTCTCACGTCCTGCACACACATAGCCAGAAAAGCTCTTTTTCTCTTTCTTTATCCGTTATGTTGAAGACTGATGACTACATGGTCTGGTAGCCTTGTCTGGGTGTTTCTTTCTGACTAAGTGCTGTGTCAGTCAGACCTAAATGTGTGTGAGTCCACAGGTGTGGGGGTGTGTGTGTGTGTGTGTATGTGTGTGTGTTAGACAGGGGCGGATATTGGGGGCAGGTCTACTCACTGTTTCTTGTTTTTTAAGCAAGGTGAAAAGATAAGATCACCTTGCTTCAGCAGTTCACAGAAATGCCTAATGTCACAATCCAGAGTTTATTATTTCTTAGACTTGAAGTTCAGGGAAAACAGCATTCCTAAAGCAATTATTTACAACCACTTACGCCGTCGTTATCTGTGGATGACGCGGCAGCAGGTGCAGCTTGGGTAACACTTAGCGTCTAGCCGATGTATGTCAAGGTCTGCTCACAATCTAATAATATTTTTGCATTTGGAGGCTGAAAACATGGTGACAGTGTCTCTCTGCCCCCTTATATAATTTCGTCCTGTCTGAGTGTTTGTGAATCAAACTGAAGGATATTAATGGTCCTCACAGTCCGAGTCAATGTTACACTAATTACAGTTTAGACAGGCAAAGAGAAGTTGTCTGCCAGGATGTGTCAAACATGCCAGGCTTCATTAAGAATATTTGGGAGAAGGAAAGGTTTTCCAGCAGGACTCTTGTTATTTGTTTGTGCTATTTTTGTACAACTCATAAGGTGCCATTTTCCTGGTTGTGTAGGTGGTAAATTGGCAAGTCTTTGATTTCTTTCTTACCCGTCCTCCTCATGTCGCTGTTTCAGGGCACAGAGTGAAGATAGAGGACCCCCAGAAGATGCAGTTCTCGGACAGGCTGTCAGAGATCGAGCGCTACCAGCGGTCTATGAGGATAGGCCCAATGAGCAATAACCCCCGCCCCAGCCACCAAACCCACCTAAGCACCACACAAGGTGAGGACCACTGATACATTCAACCACAACCATAGTAATAAAAGATTTGCTCAAAAAAAAAAACTTTGGTTTTCATTCCTTTAAAGGTCTAGTGTGCAGAATTTAGTGGCATCTAGTGGTGAGGAAACAAATTGCCAATAGCCAAACGAATAGGAAAACTGTGATGGCCAAAGGGAAAATCATAAAATGCAAATGGCCCTATCTAGAGCCAGAGTTAGATTTGTCCATTCTGGACTACTGTAGTAACAACTTGGCAAATTCCATGGAAGGGGACTCGCTCCGTATGTGGATTAACAGCCCATTGTAATGACACGAAATACAGTTCCTAGTTTCAAATTTAGTCTAATACACTAATGAAAACATATTTATGAATAATATAATACATTCATGTCAATATCTCCCACTAATTCCTACACACTGGACCTTTAAATGTCATTGTAACTCATAACAATTTTAATTCTGTAATACTGTGATTCCCTGAAATTGCAGTATTTCCTGAAACTATTATCATACCATGAAAATCTCAATCAGTTGCAACCCTAACCCTGACGGACATCCAAACCACCACAACGCTGTAAAGTCTGCTCACATTAACTGCCATTACCTAGAAGTAAATAACTCCTTCAATACTTCCTCCTTCAACAAACATATTTAGTTTTATTTGGCCAGAGGGTAAGTAATCCGTAATAAAAATCAGACACACATCAACATAGTACATGCAGTTCACCCTGCATTGAGCCAAGAGGACTTCATGTGTGTTTCCTCCACGTGGTGCTTTCGAGTTCTGTTCCACTAATCTGGGAGCTGTTATACATGTTGGCCGTCAGAGGGGGAAGCTCGTGTCAATTCTGTCCCCGGATGCCCTGCGTTGGTGGGTCTGGGCCCCACAGCGTGCAGGGTTGAGTCTGTGGCCAGGTGGCATGGCGTGTGCTGCCAACCGAGCTTGGCCTGGGTGCTGAGGCTGGCCTCCGTGCACCGCACACTACAGCCTCAGGAATGTAGCAGCCGCCCGCTACCTTGGCAATCACGTCACTCTCAGACCGGTCGAATGTGTGGGCGTGAAGGGGGGGCTGAGACTCAGACTAAGGTGGTGCAATGGAGGGATGGAGGGGAGGGGGCTGTTTCATGCATATGTGTGTGTGTGTGTGTGTGTGTGTGTGTGTGTGTGTGTGTGTGTGTGTGTGTGTGTGTGTGTGTGTGTGTGTGTGCTGTGGGACAGCTGCGTGGGAGATGCTTGGAGTGAGGATGAGTGTTCAACTCTCCGTCATATGTCAGAGACTCTTTAACAGGATGCCATGTCTGGAAGAATACAGACTAAACACACACACACACACACACACACACAATCACACAGTATGCCCTCTTCTCCCACCCACTCTCTAGTTCTCATGCCACCTAATGAACCTCATTACCTTTGTATCAGCATGTTGCTGTGTACAGGAGGGCTTGTTTAGGAGCTGGGAGCCGTGTGTGGGTGGATCTCTATCAGTGTGTATCACGGCCGCACGGCAGTGTTTGGCCTTGTGCTTAGCTTAGCCAGCGCTGAGTCACCACTAAGGGCCTATCTAACAGCTGACTGTGGAGAACACAGGGTCTTTTGCCCCGCTCCCCCATGTCCTTACTTATGATACTGATTCCTTTGCACAGCCTGTACCATGGAGAAAGCATATCAGCCATTTTAGAAACACCGCCGACCGGTTACGCTGAAAATAAACACAGTGGAGCTTCAGCACAATACAGCCACTGTGATGATAATTTTCTGATGGGTTAGATTTTGGCGTGAGCTCTGTCGGTTGTCTGCCAATAAAAAGCCCCCTGCAGCTAAGCTTATACTGGGAGCTTTAAGTTTCTGAGCGCTGACTTGAATACAGGAGCAGGGAGTGGGGGTGGGGGGGGGACACCGGTCGGCAGGGAGAGGTGTACAGACTTGGTCCAGACAGCAGACGAAGAGGAGCTCTTTGCTCTGCCTCGCACGGGATTAGGGCAGGAATTAGAGCGTCATAGGCTTGTCAGGCTTCAAAGGGCTGCCATGTCGCAACACACACATGTACAGTACATACACGGTGAACAGACACAACACATTAACATCAGTTGGAACTGTCAGAGACAGTAAAGGCCTTGAGCTTCAGGTTACAGCTGCCAGTGACTGGAGGCCGTCTATAAGAAGTGTGTGTGAGCGAGGCAGACGAAGGGGAAGGGCTGTAAAAACCACACACCTTAATCTGTGGTATTACCATCATGATGGCATACCGCAGGGCAAGAGTGGTAAAATAATTAAATAACAGAGCGAGAGAGGGCCTTCTCCCTCACACTTTGTCTATCTGTTGCCGCGGTCCCCATACACACAAATCACACACAGCGCTCCTGTATGTGTAGAAATCACGCACAGACAACACCGCTGCAGTATTACAAGCGAAGCTCAAACAAAAATAGACTTGTTGTAATAAATCCCATTCAGAGACACACAGGGAAGTGTTTACATATCAACAGCACACACGTCTCAGCTTTTGGCAGCCCTACCAGACAATGTTGTATTTTGCAGATACTTTAAATCCCGGGGCCTGTTTGTTTGAGAATTGCCGGGTGATAGATCGCCCATCAACACGTTATAATTAAATGGATTCCCGCCTCGCTGTTACAAAAGATGTTTTCCATTATCCGCAGCTGGGACCTTTGCATTTCCCCCACCTTGAAGACAGCTAAATAAGAAAATACAGTGTCATCTCCTCCTAAAGCCTCCTTGCTTCATATTGTTGTCTGAGCTATGAAATACTGTCTCAGTTTTCTTGTCAACAGGACGCCTCTCCAGACATCTGCTCAATGCTACCCTTGATTCTTAAAATCACACACACACACACACACACACACACACACACACACACACACACACACACACACACACACACAGACGATTGCACCATAGACTCAATGAAAATACAAAACACACACACACGCACTCATACACAATTGTGTGCTAGTGTTGCAAGTTCTCTGCTAGTGCCCCAGACAGACAGGGTAATTAAGAGCTCATTACAGTGCATGCAGTGACAGGATTCCTGCACGCTGGCAGACGCTGCATTCGCTGCTTGTTTTTGTTCTCCTGTGGCCACAGGTAAGCCTGCTAGACATGTGGAATGATTCTCAGCGAGGGTGGAGGGAATGTGTGTGTGTGTGTGTGTGTGTGTGGTTGAAAATGCGTGGTTCGACTAGTGCAGTCAAGCAAATCTGACACTCAGACAATCAAGTACTAAATTGTTATTCTGGTTTTCAAAACCTCAAGTGAGGTACATGTGTATACTATACGTGTCTGTGGGTGGCAGTTTTTTTTCTCCTCTGATACGGAGTGTAGTTCATCCTCCAACATCTAACTGTGACATTGCATTTATAAGACACACACAGCTCTCTCCACTCTTAAGAAAAGCAAACAGATGAATGAAAATTTGATTTTCTTCAAGGTGGAAAACAGATCCCAGTTTTACCTTGTTCCATTTTAAATGCAGACAAAACTCAACAAGCCCCTGGCACAGCCTCTAACAGACAGCCGAGACGAAAGCGGCTCTTTTAACTTAAATGTGTTTTAACAGTGAGAGCGGGGGGAAAAAAGAAATACAGCAGCAATTTAATCATCCAGAAAAAAAAGTCCTGGCACTTTTGAGGTGGTATCATTTAACATGTTATTTGTTCCAACACCTGTGTGTTCCTCTGTGAAGATGAATATCAGATACTAGCATAACGTTCCGCCATCAAGTCAAGTGCTCGCCTCTTTGATGAGGGCCCAAAAGTGTGTGTGTGTTTCTGTCTGTCTGAATGTGTGACCCATGTGGTGATGTTATTAAAAATGTCAGAAAAATCTTGCATATGATACACGTTTCATTTTCTAAAATGTGCTCAGCATTTATCCTGCAAGTTCTATTTTAAAAACGCAAACCTTTTCTATTAATGATACTTCCACAAGTGTTGGTATCTGTGGTTTCCTCCTGCACAACTGGCACACATCTGCTGCAGCTGTGCTTTGGCCCTGTTGTCCAGTATGTTCAGGCTGTGGCCTCTGCACTGGACTTAACTTGAGAAAGTCCTGTTTGATGCAGCCGTGCCCCTCCCGCCTCGTCCACAGTGACCACACTGTTTACACCACGTAAACAAGCTGGCCGGCCCCCCCAAGGTCCGAGGCGGCACTCTGCTACCGCCGTGGCCGAGAGGCTCACACTAATTCACACATCCAGAATGACATGATCAGCCAATTAGAAGCAAGAGCGAGACAGGAAATTAGCCCAGTCAGGTAGCTGTGGTGTGGACTTTAGAGTGTAGCCGTCACGCTAGTTGGGTTTCATGCTGGTTTCTGCCAAACCCGAGCAGGAAGCTGGCCCTGCGAGGCCAATACAACCAAAACGAGAAGGAATCTGGACCAGTCCTTTAGACACTCTGTTTTACTTCTGCACTCCTGTATTTACATAATATGTCAATGGCCGCCACGGAGTTTATTTGTTATGGTGCCTGAAAGCTTCACTTGTGGTTACTCTCTTTTTGTGACCCTGAGATGAATAATTCAAACTGAAAATGTTTTTGTTCTTCAGCACAAAAAAAGATTCTTTTGAAGCTGCCTCCTTGGTGGAAAAAAAAAAGAGAAAGAAAAAGAGAAGTGAGAGCAAGTTGTTTTTTACCAGACTCAACTGTTTGTGTAAGTTATAATTTCACATCAGAGTCGGGCTGAGTTTTACATTTCAGCAATTACAGAAACTACATGTGTGCCATGAACAGTCTCTATTGAGTCTGGGGAGAGGGGAAGGGTGGGAGGACGACCAGCTCTCAAAGAGAACATAGGATTTTTCAGCCCATGTGTTTGTTTTTGCTCACGTTATAAGTGAGGGCTCAAAAGACATATCAAATGTCCCACATAGCTGAGCCAAGGCCGTGTTCCTCCCCTCACTAACACGCTCTCTTTCTCTCTCCTTCCCTCGCTGGCGTCTGTCTTTCTCTCTTGCTTGCTCTCTCACATTCTCTCCCCGTTGCGACGCCTAAGGCCTAAGCGAAACAGGAAGCCAGCACAAGGACCGGCATTCACTGTGTCTCAATGACACGCTTCATTACGGCAGGCGCATTACATGTCTCAGAGGCGTTGCTGGATCCGGAGTCACGAGGATGGACGCCATTTTGGCTCAAACATCTTCTCAGCTAGCCCTTTCATCTACACATGCACTTCAAAAGCAGTGCATGTGTTTATTTGTGTCCTTCTCCAAAACTACACTGGCACCACCCCAAAGCTACTTATTAGTGACGCAGTCGTCGCTTCTTCCCGTCCCAGCCCCCTGCCTTCCCTGCTCCTCAGCTCCGCCCAGGGGGCTGGTCCTCTTATTAACAGGGGTAATCTGTGCCTCTGGTATTGACGTTGTCTGCTGGCCAATCAAAATATTTGAAGGAAATGTTTATTTTCTTGAGCGAATCGCACCAGCTGCTTGCAAGCCTTTCTGAATAAGGCCATTTATGTGTAAGAATTTGCCATTGTGAGGTATAGTGCGGGACCTCTCGGTGACTGAGTGCTGATTTGGGCCTTCGCAAAGGAAGTGGAGGAGCTCCAGGGGAAGCACAGATCTTACACATGCTGAGCCCAGTGCGGCTATAGGTGAACAGCCCAGCAGCGCCACCCCCTCCTCTGCTTCTGGCATCCTACTCCGTCCTAATTGCCACTACAGGAGGTTAGGAGTTTACTATATTGCGGTATCTCAACAGCGGAGGGCAGAGTCATAGTGATACCACATGGCTGACTGCAGCTGTCATTAAAAGCAGAGCGCTATGAGAAAAGATGTAGTTATATAATATGTAGGGTTCTGTCTTTAGTACTGAGTACTTTTTTTATCAACACTGTTCAGAGGCTTCGAGAGCAGACTTCTGCACAATCAATGTGCTGACCATGTCCACAAAGCTCCGTGCTGGTTGTCATGTAACATCTGCACCTTCTCAGACTGAGAGCAAACAGCCCCCTGTTTGTGTCAGCCCTCGTGCGGTGTGGCCATTAAGTGTGAAGCAGGGTCCCACGCGTTGGGCCAGGAGGTCCTTGACCCTCCTTCACTTCCTGACAGCTCGGCTGGACAGGCTAGCGAGAGTCCTGTACTTCACAGGTCCCCGCTGCCCCTCCGGTGTCTCGCCTGAAAGACCCAAAAATATCTCCCATGCACCCATCAAGCATGTTTTTCCAAGCCTGGTCTCACTGTGGTGAGAAAACCATCCCCTCCTCTTCCCAATCTTCACTGCTCCGTCAGCAGAGGCCAACCTGTGACAGGAAGACACATCTCCAAACCGCCAGATGTCAAGACAATTTTGACAGGTCTGGCATGAAGAGGGTTTTTTTGGATCTTGCTTCAAATTTCTGAAGCACAGGCAGGGACTTCCTTACCCTGCACACCAGCAATCGACAAATGGTGGCCCGCAGCCCACATACAGCCCACACCAAAGCTTCCCAACTGGCTCACAGATAATACTAAATTCATAAAATTTGTGGAGGAAAACATCACAGTATTTATGATATCTAGCACTTCTTTTCTGCCTGAAAAAATCAGGATGGAAATAATTTTATTATGATTTACTTATGTGAGTTGGCCCTCGGTTACTTTATAAATCCATCGGCCATCTTATTATTTGCTTTTCATTGTCCCACAGCCATGGGGTAGATTAAGTTAAGATTACCAGAAAATATCATGGGTTATTAATTACTCTATTCATAATTTACATCAACACTGTGTGCAATAGTCGTCGTTCCACCTTCTCTTTCTGTCACTCTCTCCCTCTTTCTCTCTCATGCTGGAGTGCTGAGTCTGTGTCTCTGTCCCTGTCTGTCTTCAGTCCTCCCAGTTGTGCTTCTATAGTGCATAAAGTTGGGTCGAGGTCAGGTGACTGGTTAACCCATATTTTTTGCTTGTTGCATGTTGCAGATTAGATAGGTGAGCAAAAATCCAATTACATCTTTTATAACTGGAATAGTTGGTTCCATGTCTTCGTGCAAGAATGGGAATTAGTTTATAGCCCTCATCTTACTTTTCCCCCTTTTTTTGGTTTAAAATGTCCTTTTTTTCACCTGCTCTTCTTTAACATTTCCTTTTATTTACCATTAATTTATCATTGAAATAATTGTATTATATTACTCAACAATTATCATTTTAATAATTAAACAATGACAAGCTAATTTGGTATTTAAAAAAAAAAATCCATTCCCAACAGTGTCTGCTCAGAAAAAATCTGGCCTTTGGACAAACATATATGATCAACATACAAATAAATAAATAAAAAGATTTTGCATTCCTGCACAAACTAAATTCCTTCGCTGACTTATTTCTAAAAATCAGATCCCAGAGCTCACATATTGTTTTTGTTGTGTGTTATAACAGCCCTGTGGCAGGAGCAAATGGACACCCCCGCTCTGAAGACATGCAAGGTGGAGGAGGACCTGAGACCATGGCCAGGTGAGACATCTTCATAACTGTTTTACCACACCGTAGATGTCAGTGTAACTTTGCTTTAGGCAATTCTTTCCTCGCATTAAGTCTGACCACAAATTTGATGTGAATTTGAGGAAAGTGCACATTCGTGCATATCTGTACTTCTGTGTGTGTGAATGAGAAAATTGTTTTGAAGGGTGTTTGTTAGTTGCTAAGACGTAATCATCATGTGAGGCCCAATCAACACACAGCGTGAGGGGTGAGGTCACTACTAAGTAATGGCCTTAATTACTAAGTGTGAGCAAACAGGCCTGAAAAATACAGTGGAGATAATTGAGGCACTGTGGACTGCCAAGGAGCGTTCACACCTTCAAATGGTTCATCTTTACATCCATCTCAGAACAAACTGAAGATCGGCAAACTTATTTTGTTTAATTAGATTTTACGACAGACGTTCAAATTGAAACAAGCAACGCTGCAGAGGAGCAGCGGGAGAGGCGGGCATTACACAGGGTGTGCCATTTGTTGTGACAATTTTGGAGTCTGTTTCGTTTGCCCGTAGGGCCCTACTACACCCCATTACATTCCTAGAACGCCACCACCCTGCCTGCCTTCGTCTTCTTCTTCTTCTTCTTCTTTATACCCTCCCACTCCTTCTTTCTTTTATTTGTTTCTTGGAGATTTGGCTCTTTGCTTCACTCCAGCAGCCCCCTCAGTCTTCTATCTGTCCCCTACCCAGAAACCACCACACCACACCAGACATGCTGAGTCATCCACTCACGCTGTGCTGAGGACACACACACGGAAGAAAGAATAAAAAGACTTTCAGATTCTCACTGATGTTGCTTTTTTCTACAGTTAAGCAGAAATAGTACAATGCCTGAAGCTGAGAGTGGGGAATTACATATTTACATGTGTTACTACTTGTGAGGGGGCAGATTCGCTGCAGAGCAAGACATTCATGATGGGGTGAAAAATGTGATTGACAGCGACCGTTAGTAAAAGCATATGTCTGAGCCTAAAATGGAAATGGCAAGACATCCAGACGATAAAGCAAATGTGGCAGAGATGCAAGAAAGTGTAATAAATGATGGTGCTACTTGTATTCAAATACCTTTATCCTAACAATAACAGTATGCATGGTCTACAACACACCACACCGACTGCTTTTTAAGGAAGTATCATATCTCTCAGAGAAGGATTTACTTAATAAGCAGACATGTTAATCATGTCACCTTGTTTGTTGAAGCATTAGGAAAATCTCAGGGTTTTTTGTAATCACAAACACTCTTTCCCCTTGCTTGTATTGTATGTCACAAGTTGGCAACATGCAAAGTCCTCTGTGCTCACATGATAAAGTGCCTAATGTGGATGAGGCTTTGGGGCTGGTGACCATGGTGCCACAGGACAGAGGTGATTATCATTTGCATCGGACATGATGCTCCGGCCCCAAAGCATTGGCGCTTAAAAAAACACCTGGAGATCATTTGTGTTCATTTGGGTCTCCTATTCTTTGGCAGCTCTGCCCTGGCATTGTGTTGCCTTGTCATCATCAACCTGCTATCAACAATAATTACTCACCCTAATGGCATACACCGCTCAAACCACCCAAACCAGTCGGTAAATCAAAGCAAAAGCCTCTGAGAGTTGTCGTGCAGCAGTGTGTCTTTCGGGATCATCTGAGGAGAACAATCTCACTGCACAGCGCCATGTGTGGAGCTGAACGCAGGTTCTCTCTCTCTGTCTTTCTCTCTCACTCTCTCATTTCCTCTCCTCCACTTATTTGCCTGAGACACCATTCCCTGAGCACTGGCCGTCACAGTTTGCATCAAGCCTGAGTAAACATTTCACAGGTGAGCGTCTGTGTTTGCATCTCCCCATCGCCAGAGCCACCACAGGCGGCCACGCACGCACACATAAACAACTCTGTGCACGATTACACACACAGACACGGCCGCCTCAAACATGTTCTTATGTTAACAAACAAAATCAGTTTCTCCCATATGCAAATAAGGCAAACCTCCGGTCATATCTGGGTTACACGCTTGACTGTGGACTAGTGGACTTCTTGAGCTGAGCAGAAAGGAGGAGGACAACTCCGCCCGTGGAGTGTTGCAGAATTAAATAAGTGCATGGCGTTATGTTTGGGAGCTAGAAAGCGCTGGAACACTATGTTCTCTATAAAAGCCCTGATTCCCGGCTACCCGCTTCGTAGACTGGGAACATCACAGACAGCAGACTGTGCCAGCGAGCCCTCTGGGGTCCATCCCCTCTCCTGTCCCTGCAATTTAGTCAACACGTTTCAGATGAGCCTAATGGAGATCATGTGTGGTTTTGGGCCGCAGAGGTTACAGGCAGCTACTACCAGGCTCAGCAAGGAAGACCCTCTCTGCCAAAGATACACCACTGTTACCACAGCCACAACAGCGCAGTCTGTACTTAGACTGGGTGGGGGAGGGTGGGGATGCAGGAAGGTATGCAACATGGTTAAGATGGAGAAAAAGCAGACTGCAGAAGTTTGCAGCTACAAAACAGTTAGTTGAGCCCTCTCCTCCAGAGGGAGCTACTGTACTGCGGAGGGTTCAAGGTGGTAGCAAGCTCCTCCTGGCTCACAGCCAAGTGCTTGTTACTGCACAAGCCCATTAAGGTGTTGTGATAAGTGTCCGGTCCAGTTTCCCCTGACAGAACACAGGAGTCGATCCCCACCGCAGTTTAGCCAACACGTTTCCACCGACTCCAATTAAATGGAGATCATGTGCGGGGTGGGCCGCGGCAGCCAGAGCCATCAAGTCCCCACGCCACACACCCCCCCCCACCCCACAGCTTTACCCTGAAACCTAAATTTAGCACAGACAGAGAGAGATGAAGGGAGAGAGAGAGGAGAGAGAGAGAGAGAGAGAGAGAGAGAGAGAGAGAGAGAGAGAGAGAGAGCAAAGGCTTTTGGGAGTCCGGTAGGAATTAGTGGGCCGACTCCACTTCACCCGAATCAACAGCAGCTGAGGGCTTGGATTTTCCTCGCGTGAAATCAGATATGGAGCTGGTGCCTGGTAGACTCTGGAAAAAGAAACAGCCCCCCCACCACCACCAAACTCCCTCATCCCAAAAAGAAGAGGAAATTCAACTGCAGAAGTGTGTTGTTGAGAAAAAAAAAAGTATAGCAGGGGCCATGGAAATTGCAAAGGAACAGATTTTTTTGTAGCTGAAAATGGACCCAGTTCTCCAGACATAGGGAAAAGACATTTCAACGAGACTGTGGCACGCAAGTTTGGCATTCTCCCCCCTCAGGGCTGTGGCGTGCAAGCGCTTGCTATTTCACAAATACAAGCTCTCTTTTCTCTGCCATCCAAATCCACATTTTACACTTGCAGTCATGTGGCCACATTGGACCCATGAAAGCCACATGCGGACAAACAAATAACCATGGCCGGCCGTGTGTGTGAGTGTAGGAGTGTGTTGTGTACAAGCGGCAGGTGTGGAAGGAGCGTACTGTATGTTGACATCAGGTATGAGGAACTTTGCTTCGTCATTATGGCGCAGAACCAGGTTAAGGGCGTTTACAGTTCCAGGGTATTTCGGCCTGGCCGTTGGCCACCTGACCTCCTTCCAAAATATCTGAGTGTTTTAAGCGCAAAGACACAACATGCTTGACTTGTCAGACAAGATGAGAATTAAAATGTAGTGTTTGTAGACCCAGAACGGCTACTGTGTGATCATGACAGCTGCTTTTTGATGAAAAACTACAAACTGACTTGAGAAATCAGGACAGGTAAAAACAACAGATATCACTAAACATTGCCTCAGTGACATCTAACTTACATAATACAGCAGAAATACAGAGCGTAATTGTCCCTGCAAGCAGGTCCAAACCCATTATACTTCAGTAAGATGGCAGCAGGCAGCATTTAGAAGTCCCACACTCCTGCAGAACTGTGAATAGCTTCATATCCGAAGCTCAGGATGTAAGATCAGCCAATACCACAGTTTAGTAAGAGGGGCAATATGGTGTTTCAGTTAAGGAACTAAGTTGGTGACAGTAGCAGCCCCAAATCTCAAAAGCAAACTGCCAAGTCAAACCCTCAAGCAGTAATTCTTTTTCCCTTTTGTCAGCTGAGTAAATTAGAAAGTGTGCAGTGAAACTGAAGTCCTAACAGCTGGCTTCACAGCGCTCTGTTACCTGTGAGATTACACTCCACAGTTAACTCTGACAGGTCCTGGACTGTGATACACATTAGCTTACAGGATATTCACACAGAAACACACTTTTTCTTTGTTTCTCTTCCTTCCCTCTTTCTTTTTTCCTTCTCTGACTGTCTCCGATTGTGACTGTCTGCCTCTGAGTATGATTTATGAGTTGCACAACAGCGCAACAAGCCGTCGGTGTTTATACAAAGCACCCCTCAGCTCTGACAATGCCTCTTTTCATTGCTATGAGAGAGACAGAATACTGTACGTTGCCCTCCTTTTGAAGGAGTGGTAGGAGGGCTGTGGAGAGGGGGCCTTTTCATAACTTCAGTCTTGTGCACGGGGCTGTGGGATGATGTGCTGTCAGTGCTTGATGACTGTTATTAAGCAAAAAAATGTCTCAGTTCATTACTTTGAGCAAACATTTCCATGGACGGACATATCGCAAGAAATCTGAGCTCAGAATTGGGGGTTTGGAAAGGTTCTGGAGAAGGGGGTTGATTTTTTAGAATAATAGAAAATGAGAAATCTCTGAGCCCCTCGTTTATAATCACAACAGCAGTTTCCGTTCATGGCTCATTGTTTGTTGACGCTTTCCAACCTTTTGTTTCTGCCAATAGGGACTACAGATCTCTTCAACCAGAGGACCACCTTCCCGTCTCTGTCGCCGCTGACTGACCCTCGCTTCTCAGACCCCCGAATGCACTATCCCGGGGCCTTCCCCTACTCCACCAACACCTCCAGCACCGGCATCAGCGGCCTCAGCATGTCAGCCTCATCTAGATACCACACCTATCTGCCACCACCCTACTCAAACAACCAAAGCCAGAACTTCCAGTCCAACTCCTACCTGTATTACGGCACAGGCTCTGGATCCTATCAGTTCTCCATGGTGGCGCCGGGCAACACCGGGGGCGAGCGCTCCCCCACCCGCCTGCTGTCCTGTTCGGGGGCCACAGGCGCTGGAGGGACCAACAGCCTGATGAATCCGGGTCTGAACAACCAGAGCGAGGGCGTGGAGGCCGATGGCAGTCACAGCAACTCCCCCACCGCCATGAGCGCCTCAGGCCGGCTGGATGAGTCCGTGTGGAGGCCTTACTGACTGACAGACAGCTAGACAATCGGAGGTTGCAGGAGGAAGGGAGGGAGGAAAAAGTAAAGAGGATGATGAACAAAAAAAAGACACTGAAAGCAAAAAAAAAGAAAAGAAAAAAGCTGCATGTTTGTCTTTTATTTCTCCGGCACTCGCTTTAAAGACTTTCTGTTTTACCAACTCGAGACTTCCATGTATTTTGTACATTTTGAGTAAACTCCTGCACTGTGCTAAAACATGTACTCTTAAAAAGGACTAAAAAAGCCATATAAGTTGAGAAGATGTTCAGCTGAAACTGTAAATAGACATGAGGGTAAAACCAGAGAAGCCATATTAACGTTTCAGGATTATTTGAGGTACTCATGAAAGAACAAAAGACAATGGAGGTATAATCAATGAAGAACTGAAAAACCACGGCATCAGACAGAGCGATCCAACTCACTTAGTTGGTGGGGACAAGCAGTCGGACTGGGTGTTTGCTCCCTGAGTGACTCCAACATCCCTCCAAGGCTGCTCTGCTGTAGCAATCGGCCCTTTTTAAGCTTTAATTTCTGCAAAAATTGAAAACATTGTGTCAGCTGTGAACACATCTTCAGTTGCAGCCAGGGCTTTTTTTTCATGTGCCCATGCAGTATCTTATTGCCTAATTTATTATCCAAATGGACACATTAGCCTTTGGTGCTACGGTATGCAGTTTCAACACAATCTCTACATCTTTGAGAGAAAAGCATTTATGTGTCAGGACTCACATGTTAAAGACATGAATTCTCCTCTGCTGTGTCATCAGTGTATCGAGTTTCAAGGGGACAATGGCTGATATTATGAGGAATGTAAAAGACTAACGCAGAGGAGTGTTTATTGGTTTCTTTATCTGCAGGAGTATTTAAGTCCTGTTGTGTCTACTCTTTACTTTTTCCTTACATTTCTTATCCAGGGCCTTTTCTGGAGAAAAAAAAAAAGTCCTAGTCTGGTATTTTTTAACTGGATGACACAGTTTACTTTTGATATTTATTTGAGCCAAATTGTGAGGAAATGTGTGCATATACCCAAAATCCTTAAGCATTTCTCTCTACCTTTTCTTTTTTTATATATACAGTATATAAGCCTTATTTTGTTGTTAAGTATAAATTTGGAATTTGTGTAATATATTGCTACTAAATTATGAAAAAAACAAAACCTTTAATGTAATTATTTTGTCTTCCAATGTAGCTTTGATGCACTAAAAACTTTTATTCCTGATGAACCACGCCCAACAGATTCTGTTAGTGAGATGGTGTATCCAGAGCTGTAATCCTTTTCCAAATTGCCTTTCTGCGCTAAATAAGCCATTCGCTTAATTTTTGCACTATGTTTGAATTTTCATTTCTCTTTTTTTTGGTTATGTATTTACAAATATCTGAATTTCTGCCGAACTGAATAATAAATATTCCTTCACTTCTATTTGCAGAATACACTTAAAAGTGTCCTTTTAACAAATCCTCCGCAAAGTAATTAATGATGTCATGATTAGACACACACACACACATTCCTGCGCCACAGGTGTGTGTGCACATTCCCCCTGTCCGGAGGGCCTTTCCCCCACAGCTACACGTCATCTCTCGATCCCTGGAGGAGGTGGAGGAGTGTGAGGATGAAGGGAGGAGCTGGGGTCAGAGTGGTATCTTCTTACCAACACCAAGGGCAGTTATGCAACAAAAAAAAAACGTGCCTTGTTGTGCACAGGTCCCTTTGTTCTGGGTAATCAGTGAGTGCTTTGAAGCCTTTATGTCTAATTTACGGATCATTGGTGCCAGGGGCTCACGGCTCGGCCAATAACTCAAACGCCTGCACAGATTACCTGGATGTGAGCTGTGTAAAAGGTGTTTATATCAGGTATCAGGTGTCTCATATCTACAAGAAAAGTCTTCCACAATAAGGAAGCATCCATGACTCTGAAAGATGAGGATTAAGTTGCTACAAAAGTGAGATTTAATTTCAAAGTGAATCCAAAAAAAGTTTGCATTTGCAGCTCAGGTCCAAATAAGTTATGCAATGTTTTTATAGATCTCACAAAAGACCCTCTGCCTTATTCCTCTTTTTAAAACAATCAGTAACAATGTCTCATTCCTATCTCCCTTTCATTTAGAGGAAACGTTTCCCTGCTCTCTCCTCTGAAGACTTTATACAGCAGAGGACCTTACTTTATTATGGGCTAAAAAAATCATGCAGCTAGAGAAACCACATGTGTACTTATATTTGTGTGGTTCCTTCAAAATCAAACCAAAGATCTTCACAAACTGCCTGTAGTACTGTCATGATGATGGGAAAGAGGACGTCTCTGTTAATCTCAAACATCATTCTTTATGCAAAACTAGGAAGCCAAAATGTACAAGTGAGTTGTATTTTATTGTATATTGGATTGCAGAGCACAATGTTACGTTTTTCCTTGGTTTTCTTTTTACAAGATGCCCCTTTTCTTTTTCATTTACCAAAAATGTTAATTCATCTTTGCTCCTTTCATTTCTCTTTATGCTCTAAGCATGTACATCTGAAACTGATATGTTAATTTAAGAATCTCATCTATGTATGTAATGATATCGTTAATGCTTCCATACTGAGTGCTTGTAAAGTTTGCGGATAATGTAGTTTTTAACCATTTTAATTAAAAAACCATGTGTCTCACTTTTGTCTTCAGAGCTGCTGTTTATTTAAAGGAACACTGTGTGGGATTTAGTGGCATTGAATGTATATAAAAATGGACATTGTGTCACCACATAGCCCTACTGTACAAAAATGAAGCCAAAATATTCTGAATATGTCCGCTGCCATGTTGTACTGGTGACATAACTTGAAGCATGGTAGCACCTCCTTATCAAGTTCCTGCCCTAACAGCCCTCTGATCAACTGCAAGCAGCAGCACTGAACACTGATTTGCACACACAGCTATCAATCCTGTCATCAAATCCCCTTTTTATTGCATCAAATAATGAATTAATAACCTTACTTACCAAAACAACAAACATCTGCATGAGAACTTTCTATAATAACAGAAACCAAATTGTGTCAAATTTATTTGGCTTCGCCAGCTGATTAAAACACTTAAAGCAGCTTAATGTTACAAGTAAATGTTTTCACAACTCTGTTTGGCTCCTGTCGCGGAGGAGCTGCTAACAGCAATGGCTGATGCAAGAATGCAAAATTACAACAAAAAAAGAAAGGCGTATCTAGTGCCAGTATTTAGCCTGTCCTTTCTGGGCTACTGTAGAAACATGGCAGTGCAAAATGGCGGACTCTGCCTCTCCCTTTGTAAATATGATATAAACAGCTCATTCTAGGATTATAGAAACAACTATCCCCCCCCTTTTTTTTAAAGATTATTTTTTGGGGGCTTTTGGCCTTTTATCAACAGGACAGACTAAGCGTGAAAGGGGGAGAGAGAGGGGATGACATACAGCAAAGGGCCAAGGCCGGAGTCAAACTGCTGGCCGTCATGTTGAGGACACAGCCTCTGTACATGGGAAGCCTGCTCTACCAGGTGAGCTTCCTGGCACCCCAGAAACACAACTATTCTCATTTTCAGGTGATTATACACTAAAGAAAACATAATTATTACATTTCTGTCAATATATCTCCCTAAATCCTACACGCTGGACCATCAACGGAAAATTACTTTAAAAAAAAAAATAAAAAAAAACAGAAACTCCAGGAGTCATGACAATACATTTTTCCTTCAGCTTAAAAAGATGCCGCCTGCCCTCTCACGAAAATCACAACCAACATCACATTTAGGCTTAGTATTTACGGCCACATTCTTTAACATTACTCGCTTTACTATAAAAACTATTACATACCAAAATAGTTCTCTAATTTTGAGACTCAATGCTAAAAAGTCTGGATTGTGAGGTCTTATATGGTTTAACGGGGAGATGTTGAGAGTGAAAACATTAAACGAGGAGACGCAGGGTATAATTCACCTCCAGAAACCCAGACACCATCACATCAGCTGACAAATGAGCAGACAAAAAACATCATAAACATTCATGGGACCCAACTTCATGCCAGCACATTCTGATCCAACAATTTCTGTTCTTCTAACTTCTCGTACAGTGAATGCCACACGTGCCTCTGCCTCCATCTCATCACCCTGGCAGTTCACTGGCAGCTCATTCCTAATAACCTCCCTTTAATAATTATCCTCTTCTCTTGTATTAGTGCGGCTCTCGCTGGCAATTAACCACACTTCTCAGGGGTTTGAAAATGCCTCGGCTGTCAACACGATGGTACCCTGAGCGTAAATAAAGCGCAGCTCAGGAATCCAACACTGCCCTGGCAGCCTCCATGTTAGCGCGCGTCGGCAAGTTGTCACTTGTTAAAAACAATACAGGAGAAGTCTGGAATGTCGGCCGTCTTTTTTACCAGCTATGCGGTTGTTAATTTATGTGGCGCTGATGGCATCTGTTTGGCCCATTTGAAGCTGAGCCACAAGATTAAACACTTGAGATGCTACCTTGTGGGGTGGTCTGATTTCAGATGTCTCATGTGGTTAACCTGAAATACAATACCCACAATTCCTCCCTCTTAAACTAATGCCACCTGTTGATGTACGATGAAAGGGCTTTCACTTCTAAACGCTTTGTTTTTCTTCTTCAAATTAGTCCCTCTTTTGTTTTCCCTGTTTATGCTTTCCTGTAGTGTATCTCTACTCGTTCCTCATCTCTTTCATCCTTTCTTCTCATTCATCCTTTCTTTCCTTCTGTATGGCTTCTGCTCTGTCTGCGTCAGGCCTTGTATGGGGGCAGTGTTGGCAGAACAACAAAGCCTCAGGATGCACACACGCAGCCTTGATACACACTGTATTCAATTAACTCTGCAAAGCATTCCACGCACGCACAAGAAACTCGCGTACACACACACGTGCACACACACACACACACACACAATCCCCCGCTGACAGATCTCACACCGCCCTCCGCCCAGACAGCCTGAGCTCCACTTCACAGTGTGAGTGTATGACAGATCCACACCATCTTAAAACATTCCCAACTATGTCCTCCAGCTCTCATCACAGAGCTGCTCTCTGCGTCGCTCCCTGCTGATCCCCCCGCCGCTCAGGAAGCACAAAGAGAAGATGATAAGCTTTCAATTAGACCGGGCTCAAGGGAATTTTCCAGCTGTCTTCACACACTCTGTGAGACCCAGCTCTCTCGACCACATGTGGGGAGCAGAGGAGCTCTCATCTGGCTCCGGCTTTGTCGTGGACATACGTGAGCCTGCCTGCTTTTTTCATCTCCTCTCTGTTCCCGCTATGCTGCTCTTCTTCCGAAAATTGTAACTCTCCAGGAAAGAGGGGAAAACGTAGATGAGGCTGCTTGTCTGGATGTAATTGTAGTCAAAGGCATGATAAATTGGTTTACAGGACGACAATGAAAATTGCTTTTTAAATGGATGAAGTATAAAGAGAACTGGAGGCATGATTGTGCACGTCACAGGAAAGAAAACAATGAGAATCATTGAGGAAAAATAATACTTTGGCGAGTCAATCATGTGTTCTGATGAACGGCACAATGTCTTTTGATTTCTCCTATAACAAAATCGAGCCTTGTCCCTCACACGACTTTATCCACAATTAATCAGAAAGATGAGAAAGATTAAAGTGCTATTTATAATTTCAAATGAGAGACAGACAGAGGGAGAGATGCAGGCGACTGAGAAAAACAGAGAGAGACAGAGAGGAGAGAGGGAGTGTTTTGGAAAGAGCACAGAATCGTTAAAACCCTCTCATTTCTCATGAGCACAGTATCCCGTGTCGCTTCTGCGGTACCTGCATACGAAACCCATTAGGGCCTCTACTGCAGCCGCTGACCTCTCCTCCCCCAAACCCGTGAGAAGGAGCGGGCTAGAACCGGCTTGGTTTGGGTGCCTGGTACATGACCAGAAGTCTATTTTCTAACCAGACCGGTGGTGGGAACAGAGGCTGCCGTCCAAAATCAGGGTTCCCACAGATTGACCGAGAAACACAGGGGCCAGGGGCTAAGAAACCGCGAGAGCTGTGATGCAACTGTTCTCACACTGATGACTAGTGCTGCCTCGCCGACAGGGAGCGGGATATGGAGAAAGAGAGAGAGAGAGAGAGGGCTCTCCTCGCTCAGAGGGATCCCAGTGAAGGTAGTTTCTCATCCATGTTGGGTCTACAGAGACCGCTGTGTGTTACAATACACCAGGCAGCTCCCAGTTCCCACAGTGGAGCACCTCTCCATGGGGCAAGCACTGGGTTCCCGCTCAGACCCAGAGGATCACTGAAAGCTTACGAGAGACACTTGCAGAAACAGTCTCACTATCAGGTCGATCTACATAGCTGCCAGCAGAAATTCAAAGTCACCATAGTGTGTGAGATGGAGTTGCTGTGTGACCACTAAAAGATGAAATTTCAGATCTGAAAAACGCCAAAAGCAGAACCACTGCACATTTGAGCTGTTCTTTTCTCCAGCCTCACAGCAAGCTATGCCACTTTAAAAAGTTTAAGACTAATAGAGCTGAAACAATTGATCTAATAATTGATAAGTCAACTGACAGAAGATTAATCTGCAACTATTTTAATTGATTATTTTTTTTAAATAATTTTTCACGCAAATGTTCTGCAGTTCTCACTTCTCAGTTGTTAGGGTTTGTTGTTTTTCTATGTCTAATATGAACTTATCTTAATATCTTTGAGTTTTGGACTGTTTTAAGAAGTAACCTTGGTTTTTATCTGAAACTGCAACAAGGCATGTTTCCGTATTTTCTTACATTTTATAGACCAAACCATCAGTCCATGAACTTTTAAAATAGTCTGTAGATTTGGCCATTTGAATTTTTTAATACCTTCTATCACCATAGTTTATGGAGTACGATGGTACTCGTGAGTAAACAAAAAAAGAAGTAAAACCTGAGCTGCTGGCAACAGAAGTCATTGTAGCAGGTATGTCATTGTCTAGGTCACAATGATGTGTTTCTAATATGCAATTAGTTTACTTGGGTTTAAATATTTATGGTCCACAAAATAACGAAAACACAGGAAATAAGAGCCATTCTTGGTGGAGGACCCGCTGACTCCTGTTGCTGCTGCGGATAGACACATCAGTGAACGGGATGATGTGCTGATGAAATTACGTGGCCAATACACTGCTTTTGTAACTGGAGGAAGTCATCTAAAGATAAATTTATATATGGCAATAGTCCCAAACAGGGGAAGAGGCTTTTTTTCGTCTTTACTAGTCCTGTAATGTTATCCCTACCATAATGGAAGGGCACTGTCATAGAACATGGGGATGACTGACACATTTCACTGGACCTTCCACAGTGGGCCTTGGGTCAGAATATATTTTATATGAAAAAAAGAGGTATGAATGAGAATTGCAGTTATAGTACATTATTGAAAAGGCAAAAAACAAATGCTTTTTATGTGAAAACAATCTATTTTATATCAGCCGCTATCTCATCAAGCGTATCCAAAAACATCCATCAGGCCAGTACCAAAAGAGGCTTAAAAGAATGCATCCAAAGAGCACCTGAGCAACACCGTCACCTAGTTTCTAGAGCTGTCTGCTGTAACCTGTCATCATTGTAGCTCAACTGACATTAAGTTTTACAATATCCTATAATTCCAATAAGATCAGAGAGCATAACATAGCCTTCATTGAATGGCCTTGCCCAACGCTCGTAGTCACCGTCTTTTTCGGCTGAATTGCCTGTTCCACTTGTAGGGACTGACCTCTGGTGACATAAGTTATGCATTAGTTTAGTTTACTTTTAGTTTATTTGCACTCAATTTAAAAAGGCGTAAAACAGATGGATAAAAATAAATGTGTCAGCAGAGGTCAAGAGGCCAGGGGCTTATACAAACTGACCCCGCCCCAACTCAAAATCTCCATATCAGTTTAATACAGGCATGTCCAAAGTCCAGCCAGGGGCCCAATCGTGGCCCTGGGACAGGTTTTAAATGGCCCATGGCTTGTCTTTGAAAATGTACTATATGTGGTCCGCCACACAATAATGGTTAATCAAACAAGACCACTGGGTTTTTTTATGGGTTTTTTTTCTGCTCATGGGTTGAGTATCATACAGTTGTGGACATGCACCAGGTAGGAACTATGCAGGCAGAACTAGTGTGTTTTCATCGAGAGACGATAATAACAAAGAAGCGTAACAGCATCAACAGCGATGGCTACCACTTTCAGGAGTTATATGAAATAAAAACAGTTGCATTTTTCTACTCTGTACTTGATTTTTTTGATTTTATGCTAGAAGCACCTGCCCCCTCCCCCTGAGTTTTTCACTAATCTAATCTGGCCCCCATTCAAAAAAAATTGGACACTTCTGGTTTAATAGAAAGAGGGGTGTCTGTATTGTTGACAATATATAAAATTGTACCTTAGAGATCTTTGAATACCCTGTTATACTGTAATACCGTGATACCCCCCAAGCCTAGCAAAAATGTCTAATGAGGTTGCAAAGTGTTTACATTTACTTCCTTTTTCAACATCATATTGCAAAGTGCATCTATCAGTTAGCTTCAAAATATCCAATTATTTTGGAAATGATTTCAACTGAGTTTTTCAGACTTGCACAATGCCTTCTTTTAATTATTATCTCGCAGCAGCCATTCAAAGAATTTCACAAGCACCCTAATTGACTAGATAGTAGTCACACAAAGACGCATCCGGATAATACTGATAAGTAAAGGACGACACTAAACAATCTTCTGTTGAACTTTGGCTGACTCATCCTTCCTCACATATCTCATCATAGGAAACTAAGACATGTAAATGAGTAAAAACCAGAAGGACGCCTTTATACATTTATATGCAGAAACCCAACAAACCACTGCATGGTGGACTTGTGGCCCAGACCATGGTTAGAGGGTATTCTGGCTAAGACCACAGCAGCAAACTTTCATTTAGATGCTCTAATGGCTTGGATTTAGATTCTTGTCGTAGCATAATGACCACAGCTTTCTGCGTCTGACCAATCTGGCTTAATTTGATTAGTAGGTCGAAGTATAACATTTATGAGAGGATAATAGCTTGTGTTTTAGGATTTTTCTTTGACTGGAATAGTAGTGTGACATGCTTTTTAAAGTTTGATTCAGACATTGCAAAAAGACTTCACCAGTGAACAAAAATATGTTTCTACTAAGAGAGCAGGGCAGCTTCCCAGAAACAATGCTAGTTGTTTCCCATACAGATTCATGAGAATTGACACAATCTTTTTTTTCTGTCCTTTTTTCTCACAGAGAAAATCAGAATAACGATCTGTACATGCGAACACTGCTTCCTCTATAAAACAGGAAATTAACATACACACACACACACACACACACACACACACACACACACACACACACACACAGAGCACACTCACAGAGCACAAACACCACACACTGTAGCTCTCTGCCAGGCTCTCCCCCATCACGGTGGGGTCCTGAATGGGGTGGGGAGAGGGGGAAACGGGGATCCCTGTGGACCAGGTCTCTGTTCACTTCCTGCTCGAGCAGGGGAACACGCCAAATAGGCGGTTCACATACACACTTTCTATCTTTCTATCTCTTTCTTTTTTCATCCACGTACGCAAGTAGTGAGTAAGAAAAAAAGGATGATTGCTTAAGTCTGTTTTGGATCACGTGGGAACATGAACAGTCATTAAAAGCTTGCATCGTCCCTTCTTGTCTTGTTCCCACTATCTGCTCGGAAAGCAGCAAATCAGATAAATGTATGCCTTCAATTGTTTGTTGCCAAGTTCTCTGTCCCTGTAAAAGTATGTTATTCTGGGACTGACCCCCATCTAGATGACTAATATCCTCTCACTAGTGAGGCCTCATGTGGCTGCGAAGAAATCAGTGAAAACCGCTGGAGCGCCACAGACCTACAGCCTCCTCTGACCCATAAACTGTCAGAGTGACAACATTAAAAACATCTTCTCCCTAATCCTCTCAAGTGTCACTGAGCACAAGGGCTCCTCAAAAAATGTCTGTCGTCATCTCTCTTGTATGATGACTCTTTCTCTAACAGCTGCTTTTATTGCTGTTGCTATTTTGGCGCTTTGATCGTAAAACTTTGCCATCGAGAAAATCAAAGTCTGAATAAATCAAACTGCTGCTGACACCCAAAAAAGTGTCAGCTATTGTTATTATTAGACAGGTGAGGTGACTAAAAGCCATTGCTTTAGTGTTTCTGTCTCCTGTCTGCACTGTGTGTGTGTGTGTGTGTGTGTGGCAGTGTTATACACCCCCGTGTCTGGCTGTGGCTGCCCTGCAGGCCTCCTTTAACCAGTTCCCATGGTTCCATGGTTCCACTATAGCGACTGTGGAGTTCCTCAGGGGACACCTCCCACTCACTGGTTTGTTTTCATCCTTAATGGGAGCTCATCTTACACTCTTTATGGTGTGTGCGTGTGAAGTAAACAGTTTGTGTGTGTTTTTCCTTTCTGTGCATGCACCTGCACGGACAAAGGCATATCATGAGGTATGAGTGTGTAAGCGTGTGTAAGTTAAAACACACACACACACACAGCCATGCACCAAAGACACCAGACACCTTGATTTCTCCTCCTTTTGTTTTTGCCCATGAGGCAGAGAGGAAGATGAAGGAAGAATAATATCCTTTTGAGTGTCTGGAGATGTCTGTTATGGGAGCATTCATTTTTAGGAATAATTGCTTTTAAGTGCTGAAATATAACAGCCAAATGGCCCGTGGAACAAAGAGGGCTTGTGGGGGGATGGAAAATGAAGCATTTACATTCAGGGCCTAGTAATGAGGGGGTTTTCCTGAGAGATGACAGCGAGGAGGAGGATCAGAGAGGGTGAGAGAGGTAAAACAGAGAGAGCACATCAGATCAGGGGTGGCAACTACAACACTGATCCCAGACAAGATTTTTTGGCTGTAAAGATGACTCCAGACTGTGACACACTCTGGCCAGGGGAGGATCACGCACATGCACACCAATATTCATCCTCCCCCAGTTTGAAGCCTACAGGTGTTTGTGCTTTATGAGAGGCCCTATACTGTACCTCAGCAGGGTCTGCAGCAGCTAAGCGAGCCAAGGAGGATTTTGGGCTCTGGGATGTCTTGGCGTATTCAGCCACATTATGAGGTGCGGCCTTTCTGGCAGGCCTCTCGCAGCGGGGCATAGCAGACCTGAACATAAACACAGTCAGTCCTTAAAAACCATCCATCAAATAAGTCCACCAGGGAAGCAAAGTCCATCAATCTCACTCACTAAGACGGACACACAGAGAGATTATTGAGGACATCGAAAGGATTTATATAGTTTTTCGGTAGGTGTGTAGTTGGTGAGGTATGGCAGTGCCTCTATATGTGTTATTTAGATAAAGACACTAAATCAAACAGTAGATTTATCTTTGTATTTTGAGAGAAGTGCCATTTTGCTGCTCCACAGTCACCCTGTATTTTGCCAAAGAGCGGCCCTGCAGTTTTCTTTTTGTGGTTTTTGGAAATGCCCCCACTTTTCCGGCCCTGCTCCAATTTTCTTTAAATACAACCGTAATTGGTTTGATTTCCTACCTCCGGCCTGGCGGTGAAGGAGGAGGTAACGAGTAGTGGTGGGAGCTAGTGAGCTGCGGGCCAGGCGAAAGGGGACCCAGCCCACAGCGGGTGATCTGCACGCTTGGGTGGCGGTGCAGTTTGGACTTCAGAGCCAGCACTACTATTTCCCTGTTTAAAGGCTGTTTATGAGCAGATCCTGGAAGCCCATCAGTGGAAACTGACATAAATCAGCGCAGAAAAGCACACCAGCACACCCAACCACACAATATTCAGATATGTAGTTTCTTAATACCTGAATGTGTCTAAATCATAAGCATACACACATCATAACTCTCCCCCCTGCACAAACTCTTTTCTCCTTTTGTCTCACACACATCTATCACACCACTGCCAACAAAATCTTGCGACATTATCACAAAGGCATTCCAGCCTCCAAATCAAAACCAGTCTCCTACAAAAAGCCTTTTCTTTGTGATTTCTCTCACGGGCAGGCAGACAGAGAGGAGTGTGAGTGTGCCGCTCATCAGGCAGGCGTGAGTAATCAAAAAGGAAATAAGACGTAGCGTCTGGGAGAGCCAAGCGGGCTTCTACTGATCTGCAGCCAGCTCATTGTTCTTGCCTTCTATTGTTTCCTGCTTGGTTGGCAGACCAGAGAGCAGCCAGCCAATAAGAAGCCCAGCAAGATCTGTCCTCGTCATGGAGGAGTTCTGAGATATTCCTCAGGTGGCACTGATGGTAAAGGGCTAATCCTGAAAAATCAGTGCCAGCAAATGCACCACTGTAAGGACAAAATACAGATGAAAGGTAGGCGGCAAAGCTCAGTGGGCGCCAGAGCGTGACATTCAGTCTATCATTGCATAACGTCAAATTGGATCAAGTCTACAAAGCAAGCAACTGAGATTGAAACCTACAGATTTGTGGGGGAAACTGGATCCACACATTGAAAAGTCTCAGTCTGGGGTAGAGGAGGTGTTGATTTTTACTGTAGCCAGCGGCAACCCAGAGCTGACTTGTTCTGGTGAGTCCAGGGCCAAACACAGCTTGTTAATATAGGATGGGGAGACAGTAGAGGAGTTTGTCTTCTTTATGATGGCTGGAAAAAATACAGACGCACATCCAACCAAAGCAAGATTCTGGGGTATGTGGGCAGCAGAAATGGGCCCAGGAGGCTTCCGTAGCGCTGGTGCAGAGAGAACACAGGGACTCTTCCAAAAATGGCACAAGGGTGTGCATGCACGTACACACAAACGTGATGCCTTTCCCGGCAAGCGACAGTCATCTCGGTGGAAAAATATGGTAACCGATGCATTAAAGCCCAGGACTTTGAGGGATTGCAGGGACACAGTGGCATTAAAGACAGGCAGACCAGGGGGAAACACACAATATCCAGAAGGCAGAGGAGTTTGTTGGGCAAAATGGGTCACTGTAGAAGCTTTAAACACAAAGACTAATGTGATCCATGCTCACAAAGTTGGAGAAATAACTGCATATGTGCATGTATTTCAACATATTTGGGGGTATCTGTTAACCCATACACATATTAGATATATGCAGCAGCTTCTCTGCATATCAAAATGCCAGTGTGCACCATCAAAGCCAGACCCACCCAATAATTACAGGGATTTGAAACAGTGTGGCCACAGCGCCTTTCTCCGCAAAAGAGAGGGACCTTGCTCCTAATAAACAACTTTTATAAAAACAAGATGGCTTTACAGGCAGAACAGAAAAACAGCTCAACAACAAAAAAAGCTCCCCAAAACCAAACAGACTCTGCCTTTCATGCTGCTTCAGGGCCTGTGGTTCCGTTGCCATATAACACCAACGCTGCACTTCTAACCCCTGTTTTTGCTGAGCCCCTTTCCCAAAATCGAGCCATAGGTCTCTCCTCGTTAAGTGGACCGTACAAACGTTCAGAACTCCTGGCACTTCTTCACGTCTGTCACTGTGAGACAGGACTTTTACTGCACAAGGACGCTGCAAGTTTACAGGGTGAGTGAGCCACAGCTTTCACTGCTCAGTCGAAACAAATTCCCAAATCCAGCTCTGGGCTCACTAAAAAACAGTGAGGCCAAAGAGGCGCTCGAAATGACGACAGTAAACCAGCCATTTTGGCCTTGTGATGTTGATCTGTGCGTTCCTGATGAGCTGACAGGCTGGAGAAGTAACACTGACCGTCTTATTAATGCTTAAAGCATTCTGACAGAGCCTTTTGTTACTTACTTAAACCACGCTGCTGCCTGCAACGACCTAATGGAAGTCTAAAAGCCATTAGGATAGAGGGCGAAGCCAATACAAACCATACACGCAGGCTATGAGGGAGCAGCTCAGGGCAATCAATACATCTCCTCTTTTCTTCCTCCAGTGTTAAAGCTAAATGTCATAGCATCCTCTATGGCTGCTGGCACGTAAAGGAGACACTTGGGTTTAGATCAGAGAGAAACAAGGGATGGAGCACCTGCAGCATGTGCGCGTTCATCCATTAATGTCGGCGTCAATTTAACTGCCTTTTGCTCAAGGCTTCTCTGCTTCATTGTTTCTGCTGTACTTTGATGCGTCTTGGTTAGAGATGTCTCAGTTAAGTTTTTTTTGCCCCTGATCCCGATCAGAGTCATTTGATATTGAGTATCTGCCGAAACCGAGTCCTGATCCCTAACTTGTATTTACCTGGATAATACAGCTGCACAATGCACTCTTCAAATACTTTAGAGTTATTAAACTCAATCGAGAGCATATGTTTGTCAAGTCTAATGGGTTTGCAATGCAATACAAGAAAAAAATGTCAGCATTTAAACTGTTCCACAAGGTTTTGTTTTTCAATTCTATTTCTACAAAACAGCAAAGTAAACAAACTATTTTTAAATGGCTTTTATTACAATTCCACATAGTGCAGAATTTTTAAAATAAAATAACCAAGTAAGTAAACTAAAAGTCCTCAGAAATTGCTGTCAAATCCAATAAGTTTAGTATTTTAATAAAAGTACACAAGACCATAAATGAGTAATATGATCACAATTCCACTTATAACCATTGTTATAGCTGAACTTCAACATTCACAGTCACAACAAATACAAATTGGTCACAATGTTGCTTATTACAGAATTATAGTAAAACTAGTTCACTAATAATTAACAGGAATTTCACTTCCACTTAAAGAGGTGTAGTATCTTATATTGATCATGAAAAAATCAGTGTCTATTTATTGGAGTAGCAGCTTTACCATAAAACCTGAATAGCTGCCGCAAATCATGCTCTCTCTTGGAGCGCCTGGTGGCTCAGTGGATAGAGCGGCGCCCCATATACAGAGGTTGTATTCCTGCTGCAGTGGCCTCAAGTTCGAGTCCAGCCTTGACCCCTTTGCTGCATGTCGCCCCATCTCCCCCCCCAACCCCCCCCCCTTCACGCTTAAACTCTCCTGTCCATTAAAGACAATACAAGCCCAAACCAAATAATCTAAAAAAAAAATAAACCATGCTCTCTGTTAATGACACCTCACCTTACAATAAGCTCTTAGTTTACATATCTCATTTTAAATCATTTCCTGGTTCCTACATCTGTTCGCAGGCACCACTTTTCCTTACAGCCAATGGCATTTGGTGTTGGCCATTATGACATGAATGTGACGTCAGCTGCGGGCTGAGCCATATGGACTGAGAAATAGCTTCTCTCTAAGGCAGTTGGTGTGCGTAGATTTGAAGGTGTGTCAAAAAGTTTAAATACTTGTATTGAATTTATAAATGTAACTTATTTGTTCTCATGATTGTGACTGATGTACGACAATTTTTCTCAAAATTCGATCATTTTGGGCTTCTGGTACGATAGTTTAACATTTCCAATTTGGCAACACTGAAAGGCGGATGTAAACAAAGGATCGGAGGGTTGCAGGCTCAAAATAATCAATAGTGATTAATTAAAGAATGCCTTGATCGGGCTTGATACCGATCCTTCCGATCCGATTGGGACATCTCTAATCTTGGTTGTGCACTTCAGCTGCTTCTGAAAAACTGTGAGTCAGTTTAAAGACAGCACAGACAGGACAAACACCAAGATCAAAACAGAGAGGAGCTTTAGGGGCACATGAGTGTAGTCTGTTGTCATTTTACCATGGCGACATGGCGACATGGCAGGGAGGAGCCGGTCGGGGCATTTCTCTTTAACAGGCCTGGCCTTTGCAATGGCTGGCATGAAAAGAAAGCCTGTGAGCTGGAGACGGATGGCAGAACCAAAACTTCAAAGACCTCCTCTCTTTCCCCCTAGATGTGCTACATGGCTCTGAAAGGGAACCTGCTAGTTCACTTTAGCACAAAGACATTCAGGCGCACTGTCTCCAATGCACACACACACACACACCTGGGATTATCAGCACACCCAGCAGACGTTTCCTGATTCCTTTTAAAAGGAACAACAGCACTATGGCTTGGTTATGAAAATACACACATGCAGACATGCAGTATTACACTTATGCACAGCCGCACAGACACAGCAGTAATTCACCACATACCAGACAGATATTCGCCACGGGCTTTGACACACTAACATAACATAAACTGCGAGGTAAATCTTCCTCTGTGTGGAGCTAAGGTGGGGGTGTGGCTGCTGACAGAGCAAACCCTTTTATGTCTAATAGTTTTTCCGACACAGACAAAATAAAACAGGCTACTATTGTAGTCTTATGAAGAGACTAAACAACCTGGGCAAAGGCCCCTGGAGGGATGACATATCTGACATCACAAGGTGTCTATAACCCTTTAAAACCTGAACAAATTGGCTTGATTTCTTTTAAAAACATGGGGAGAGGATTACCAGCAAGACAAGAAAACATGGCACAAAATTACTAAGAAATAAGTTTAAAAACAAAAAGTCACAAGAGAATTACCTGAAAATAAGAAATAAATAAAAAAACTAAAATTAATGATTATAATAATACATTATATAAATATCAAAAATCTATATAAAGGGGTGTCTGGTAGCTCAGTGGAAAGAGCCCCATATACAGAGGTTGTATCCTCGCCGCAGCAGCCGCGGGTTGAACTCTGGCCTCGGCCCTCGGCTGCATGTCCCCCCCTCTCTTTCTCCCTCTTTCGCATTCACACTGTCCTGTCAAAATAAGGCAGTAAAAGCCAGAAAAAAATCTATATAAAATGTTTAAAAAACATGATTTTTTAAAAAGTTTTTTAGTTTTCTTGACATTTTAGTCATTTTGTTTATCATTTTCTAATAATCCTCTCCATTTTTTTAAATTAACTGTTAAGTCATTTTCGTACACTTTGTGGAGTATTTCTTGCCAAGTTGTCTTCTCCCCCCCTTGTTTTTTGGAAGAAATCAAACCATTTTGCTTTGGGTTCAGAGGTATGAAAAGGTGTCTGAATGCTGCACGAGAAAACTAATGCTGATCCAGGTTTCAAGGGGTTAACGCACACAGCTGACAAGGACTAATAGTTGCTCTTTTTCTCTTCAAAAACACTAACTTTAAGACCCACATCTGTCCTTATCCCTCATCACGCACACACAACCTCCCTCATGCTTCCTGTGAAAAAGTGCTGACCATGTAGAGCAGATAAGAACAAACCCTGGGGAGAATAGTCACCGCCAGCTTTGAGCGTTCCCCCTCTGCCCGCTCTCTGTGGCTGAGTACCCTCTAGTGGTGATTATGGTGAATAGCACTTCTCCTGCTTAAATTTGCATCCTTGAACCCTCACTGTGCCTCTTTACCAGCCGCAGTTAACCGCAGCTCTGCCACAGGGTGTGACTGCAGGACCCAGATGGGGTGAGTGGCAAGCAGGGGGAAGGGGGTGAGGCAGCATTTTGTGGGCCGCCCAAGGGGGTCCACCACATTCCCCTATCTCCCCACCACAGTAGCCGCCGAGCCCCAGAGAGAGAAAGCCATCCCACCACATTTTAATGAGGGCTAAAATAAACAATGTGAGCACACAAAACCCACCCTGACTGGTTGACTGCAGGCACTGGAGCGGGGCAGATAAGCAGGGCTGTTACTCGGTGGTCTGGGAGTTGATGGGGTGACTGATGCCACAATGAACAAAACTATGAACTCCACTCGTATGGCAATGTAGGACCCTCACAGAGCTCAAATAATGAGTGACAGCGTTTGCCGCAGAGGGAGTGTGCACCCAATGGAAGAGTGGATCTTAAACAGGATACACATTGGAGCAACCATCTGTAGAGCTTCCTTTTAATTGAAACTGACCACCTTTGAAACTGTTGTCAACTTCAGTTAAAGGGTCGGTTTATGCAAGTTAACACAAATTTTTCAACTACATGACGCTATCTCGCTGTGCGGAAACTGTACTTGTGGTTTTCTTTGCCCAGGTTATGAGATATCCATCAGAGATTTCTGCATCAACCTCGACACAAAGGAGGAGAGTGGAATTTTAAATATGCAGCTCAAAAGAAAAACTACATAAAAACAGCTCACCAGTAGTGGAATGTAAATATGTTTACTTAAGCAAAGGATTTTAGGTACATGCACTTTACTTGAGTTCAGCTTGATGCTTTGTTATCGACTGCAAAGCAGTATGTGGAAAAAGTCCAGTTTAGTTAGTTTATTAGCTCTACCTGGATCAACTTAAACAAAAAAATGCTCTCAAAGAGGTCATTTTCTGCATTGAGTAGAGGAGCCCAGGGATGGTTGTAACACTTTTTTGTCCAAGCACCTGTAACTAGCTGAGTTTGTGTGTTAGAGCTCTAAACTTTCAACAAAAAGTACTTTTGTTGATGTTTTAGTCTATCCAGCTATATCACAGAATTCATAAATTCATGTAAAATACATAGAACATTATTGCAAACTGCCCTCCTAGTTGTTGTAACTTCTTTTAACAATTTATCAACATTTTGCTGATAATAAATAGGAAGGTCTACTTTAGGGGTCAACCAATATTGTTTTTTCAGGGCCGATACCAATACTGATTATTAGTAGTTGATGAGACCGATAACCCATATTTGGAACCAATATGCATTTACAATAAAAATGAAAATCTTTGTCAATATTAAGAATTTGAAATAGAGCAAACTCCAACACAAAACTTTGTTTAAATGCCTTTAGCAAATGTTGAATCAAAACTGAAACTTTCAACATCATATACAGTAAATTTTCCTGCAACTATTTTTTAAAAAGTTCACAGAAAATCTAAATAAAAAATAAAAAGATAAAAATAGCTCCATGAGTTTTTACAAAGTAAATGTTCCTCCCATGCTGACACTTTGATTGCATGTATTGCAGACTGCCTTCCCTGGTGTTGGTTGAGTGTAATATGCCCACTTTATTAGTAATTACTTTTATCAGCCATCATTAAAATAAAAAGCTGATACAGACAATAGGCAAAATGCCAAATATCATACCCAATAAACGTCCAGACCTATAATCTGTCGACCCCTATATTTTACTGATAATAAATAAGGCCTACTTTTACACAAGCGACTTTAACTTGTGGTAAGGTCGTTTTTATTTTTGGGCCCTTTGGCACTAACTCAAGTCAAATATCTGAAGACTTTCTCTACAACTTTTAGTTCACAGTTCTGTGGATTATCCAGAGTAATACGGACGCAGTTTATGGAAAACTGTTAGCTTTTGTAGTTATACATGTGATTTTTAAAAGGTGGGAGCACGATAGACACAATTCTTGTCACCTGCTTTGTATTGGAGTGGCAGAGAACATCACATTACTTGAGAAAATATAGTTTTCTGTAATTTGGGTGGACTGAAACTTTAAAATACACTTCTTATGACTCTGACGCCTTCATTTTAGCCTTGACACGGGATAAATTGCCAAACTATTGAGACTCATTGCATTTGAAACCCATTTAAACACACAACACATCGAGGAATATTCTCGAGTTTCATGCTTTCCCTGCAGTGTGCCACTCCGCATCACTCTTAGCACTGTGATGTGTTTCTCAGAGCTATCAGAGTGTAGAGGCCTATTTATGAGTAACTATATGCCTACCAGACAAAAAACCCCTCTATTGCTGCCAAAAAAACATGATGGGTCAATGACAGCTTGTATGACTTGAAGTTTGGCAAGAAAAACACACCTTTTTGGAGGGTCGACGCAGGCCTCGCGCTCCTGCTAACTAGTCGCAGACGAGGAGTGCTTCGAAGGTCGCGAGCTGATGCCAACATATTTTCTGAATAAAGGCCAACATTGCTGAAGATGTAAGTAGCAGATAAAGGACATGGAGAGCATTATGGGTGCGGTGAGGTCGACGGTACTGAGGTAGTCTTGACAGAAATGCCTGAAGCTCACCGCGAGCCAACAACAGCAACAACACGGCGTGTGGTCCGTGCCAGGCTGCCGGGTTTGCCCCTCTGCTGCTCCGCTCTGATTGGCTCATTAGCTGTGGCAACATTCATGCGCACCTGTGGACACACAGCAGCTAATTATGAATATTAACGAGCAGCCGTGTATGTAATTATAATGCTGTCGTGTCATTTTTTGTTGAAATATTTTCTAGACCTTTCCCACAGTATTAGTTCTGAGCACAGGGAAAGCACAGGTGGAACCAATAACATTAATTGCGGTTTGGTTCCACTTAAGTGTGCCAGTACCCTGCCACTGAGCCAGCATGTATAATACCAAAACTCTTCCACTGGCACACCTAAATGGAATACAGCCATCATTAATGTTATTAGTTCATTTACAAGTAACACAAGTGTGCTGTGTTTAGACAAACTTTTTATTTTGCTTCAAGTTGTGCCATATGAAGCACGAGCTAGGCTTCTGGCTGTTTTACATTACATATATCTTTCCTTTAGCTGAGAAATATGAGGATATAAAGATAAATATATATAGATAAGATATGAATATCTATCTATCTATCTATCTACTATATATATATTGTATATATACACACACACATATATGTACGTATGTACAAAGTACATATTATATACATACATTTATGTGTGTGTTTGTGTGTGGATATAGATAGATATATAGATAGATGTACTACTACACAAAATGTATTTTTCGTATATCAGGGGAGCACCATCTACATTTATGCTGCTTTCATGTGCTCCTCGGAAATATCTTCCTATTTGTGCAGTTGTAATTAACACTTACACGCATTCAAGTGCTCCAGTCAGAAAACAGTAACAACATGGGCTCTAAAAAGGTTGTTTTTTAAACTCAATTTATAATTTCAATGATATTTTTTAAATTATGTTACAGAAAAAAAATGTTTGTTTTTTATTTTCAGCACTTTTTCAGGTTATGGTCTTCTTTGTTTTGTTTTTACATCTCTTTTTTTTCTTTTTTACTAATTTCTTGCAAATTTTTGGGCCATGTCTTGTTAAGCTTCTTATTGCCTTCTCCCCATGTTTTTGAAAGAAATCAAATCAGTTTGCTCAGGTTTCAAAGGGTTAAGAGAATCCCACTATTCTTGCAGCCATGAATTTTGGACATATAGGCCTGTGTGCTGTCAGTCAAAAGCGTAAACCAAGTACAAAGCAACCTATGTACCCACATCAAATGTCAGGTGCACAGGGTCCATATGCAAAGAAGGGTTTTCACACATTGTAGGCCCAAAACCCAGTTGGGATATCACTGTGTACCCTTGAGCGAGCTACTTTACCAGAGTAAATATTTAGTCAGCTGTATAAATGGGTGTTGTGTAAAAGCTTCAAACTGAACTGGCACTGCAGAGAAAGAGTCGATGCCAAACTGGAAAGACTCCGCTGAGAATATTGAGTTGTGAAAAATACACAGCTAATTGATTTACCTGTTAAAGTGAAAGCATGATGGCAAAATATGAATATCAAAGGTGGAATAAACAGCACTCAGGCTGCATATTTTTCTCATCGCAACAAAGAAAAATCCAAGGAAATAACTGGGACTGTAACCTGTGTGTGTTCACAGCTTAACTGACTTGTTGGCTCCCTCTCATGGTGTGTAATATAGCCATGTTCTTGAACACACACATACAGACACACACACACACACACACACACACACACACACACACACACACACTCACAGTCAACATGTTTGAGAAACAATACTCAGCCCCTCCTGGCCTCACCTTCATTACCCAATTACACTAATACACTTGTAATGAGTGTGTGGTCTGAATGATAGCCAACCTTGTTGTGCTTTCTCTTACCTCACGCTGACACACGCACACACACGCATACACACAAGTCTGTCTGTTTGCTTATGGGTGGATTTTTCTCCCTGTGAATTACAAGTGGAGACCGTGTCTCAGTATTCACCAGTAAGGGAGTAGAGAATGTCTGGGGCTGAAACATGACACTTTAATGATCTGGAGAGCATCCAAAAACCAAACGCCCCCGCACCTTTTTTTCTTTCAATCTCTTGCGAAACTTTGGCTGCAATCAGCACAGCAGAATAGACTTGTTTGTGCTTCAGAACAGTAGGGAATTGGCTGGAAAGCACCATGGAGCTGACAGCCAGAGGGTGTCTTCAGATGGAGGTGGAGCCCACAGTGGGTGGACACCCACATGAGACATTCTTTGGGAGAGAGAGACAGAGCTGTAAACAAACATGCTTTGGGCTGGGGTTCCCAAACTTTTCTGTATTTCTGCATTAACGACCTAAGATATTAACAACAGTGAGTAAAGCAAGAAACCTATGCAATGGTTTTAATGCAAATAATACAGGAGACTGATTAGACCCAGCAACCATTTTCTAATTCACAAAACAATAAAGTGAATTGGACTGGGAATTCTTTTTTTTTCTATTTTTTTCTTTACTTTTAACTTTATTTACATTATTATTTAGTTTTACTACAGTATCAAAATAGAGCTTCTTTGTCAAAAAAAGTGCCAGTGGAGGATCCCCTGCACCCCCTGACAGAGGTCCTAGCTAAGCCCCTAGTGTCCTAAAATCCTAGTAACGCCCCTGCGTACATGTACAGGCCTGCTGCAGCTGGCCCTCAGCCGTTTATCACATTCACAAGAATAGGATGTACAGATATATGGACAGACTGCCTGAAAACACAATGCCATGGCATTAGTTGTAGTTACACAACAGCCACTATGTCATGACTCATTCTAGCGTAATGAAAACAGAAATCTTATTTTTAGATGATTATTAACAAATAAAAACATACCTCTGAATATTACATTCCAATTCTGCCAATAGATGCCCCCGGACTTTTAACACTTTGCACGTCAGGGCTTTCACTATTCTTTTAAAATTTGAAGGGGTAACTTTCATATTAGTATGGGTAATATAAAAACATCGAAGCAGTAAAAGAAATTTGGGACAAAGGCAACCCAATGTCTCTGACAAGACTGTCAGCATTTTAATATTATATATTTTAAAAAAAAAAAACAAAAAAAAACAGAAGTCAGAGTGCCAATAACTTTATTTCAATTCAGTCAATATTGTTAAAAAAATCCATGACATAGCTTGGGTCTTTTCTTTGTACAACATCACACTCATGTTGAACTAAATGAAATGAACTCTGAAAAACCCTCCTGCAACATCCGCAGAGAGAAAAACAAGTAAGGCAAAAGAGGAGATGGGTTTTTTCTAGAAGTAAAATCCAAGCAGGCAAGAAATGAGCCCGTTTTCCTCATATTCAGATGAAATGTATAAAATTTACACATTTAAATTCCGAGCAATCAAAACAAATATTTACAATTCCTTTTTTTTCTTAATATCAAATTTGTTTCATAACAAATGTTCTGGAAAAAAAACCCATGGCAAATGCACTAAAGCACTTTTGGAGCTACTGTGTGATAACGTACATTCACTACCTCAGAGATCAATCTACATACTGAGGAGAGATTATTTTCATCGCTGCTCTCCTGCTTTGTTTTTTCTTAAATATCTTTCATGTCGCCTGACTTGCACATTAGTGTCCTTCATTCCGTGCACTATGGAGAATATTACAGTGAGAGTGTGTCTTTTTTTTTTCCCCGTTTACATAGCCGGAGTCATCCTATCCACAGTGAGATCAGTATAATGTGCCCCTTTTTGGTCCGCCATGTGTAATCTAAACTATCGCTACAGTCAGCACGACCGACTTTCCTTCATGCTTCACAAGAGAAGAAAGAGTCAGTGAGCTTTTCTGTGGTTGATTAACAAAAGGGCATCCTAGACATCTACACCTCCTCGAACATCTGTGCGCTACATATAGTTGAATATTTCTCAGGTTAGATTTGTCCTGAGTTGTTATTCTGCAGCCGGGACAGGAAATTCCCTAAAATTCTACTGAGCTGAGCTACTTTTGCCTATTTGAGGCGACGAGAAAATCAGAGCATAGATGCCAGGTAGCTTTTACCTGCAGTTACAATTCGTTTGATTTATTTTAAACAGCTTGACATTAAAATAAAGCATCTCTCACTTGATATGTCAGGTTTGGATTAGCTTCTACTTAAACCTGTCAAATACTTGAGCCAAAAAACACTGAAGCTTCAACACTGTTTACAATGCCTCTTAATAAGCCAAAAGACAAGGAAAATAAACGGCTTCTCAGTGTTCATTTAAAGCGATCCTAGAAAGAGCTATTTCAATAATAAACACACAGTCGACAACAGCTTGTGTGACCTTTCCCTCTGCACGCACGCAGACAGGAGGTCAGCTTGAAGGTCACTTATCAGGGAGTGTGTTTGACGAGGCTCCTGACATTGATAAGCGCTGATACTAGTCTGGCTGCTTCTCCGTCGCCTTGCCGTCTCGCAACGCCTCACAACATTTCATCAGCAAATGAAAAGCAAAAGCACTTAATGATGAAAGGTGAACAACATTGCCGAATCAACTAAAAATAGGTCTTTGTAAAAATCGCAGGGGAAAAAAAGAAAAAGAGAATCGAGAAACGTCCATGCATTGGGGATTTGCCCTAGATGAGGAGAGAAGGAAAAGAAGTCCAGAGTTTTTTCTTTCACGTGAACGAGCACAACAGCCCCGGTGCTGGGGAGGGGGAGGTGTAGGGGTGTGTAGAGAGGGCGTGGGGTGGCGGGGTGAGGGATGGAGGGGAGGGAAGAGGTCGGGGTCAAGGAGTTTATTTGACCAGCCTCTTGGCTACGTCTCCGTAGGCGATCTCGATCTCTTTGTCGCTGGGGCAGGTGTTGGTGAACTCCTCGCGCGTGTAGGCGTTGTTCAGGTACTTCCAGACGGCAGTCATCTCTTTGGGGATCTCAAAGCCTCTGTACTTCTTGGCCACCACCTGATGAAAGACAGTACAAGTTAGAAATCTCACCAGCTGAATGAAGAACTCTTTCATAAACTCAGAGCATCAGAAAAAATAAGACCTAAGACAAAAATCATCCATCAAGAAATTAAACTTGTTTAATATTTGGAAGAATTTTAAATATGTGACATATTTAACTAATGATAAATATATTTATTTTACTAATATTTTGTTAACTAATCATTAAATATACTCAAAATTGCTAACATGGCACCACTATTGTTAGATATTAATCATTTAATCAAGTAGTCAATCAAGGGAAAATTAATCAACAAACAATTTTGACAGATGGGTAATTGTTTAAGTCAATTATGAAGAAGAAAATGCAAACGACTGACTAGTTCCAGCTCCAGGGTGAAGATATGCTTCTTTTCTTTGTTGTTATGATAGTAAACTGAATATCTTTTGAGTTTAAGACTGCAGTTTAAACAAAACAAGATATCTGAAAGCTTTAACTGGGAGACTGGGAAAAAAAATTGTAATTTTAATATTTTAATTATATATTTTTTATTTAAAGTCCTCAAGGCATTTCTTTAAATATTTATTTTTCCTGTGGACTGTAAAGTTCAGTTCAGTTTCACTGCACACAAATAAAAACTGCATAAAATCCGAAAAAAAAGGTATTTATTATATTTGTAATGTAGTGATCACCAAGACCTGAGTACTTCATCTCGCTCTTCTCATGTATTTGCAGGGCTGGAATGATTATAATCACTATTTATTTATTTAAAAACAAATGTACAACTGATCATTTGATAAAACATTATTTTAAGAAAGACTTTTCTACATTTTTACCTGTAGTAACACATGTCCACTAACACAGGGATTTTTCACATATTTTGCCTAATTAAATTCCCTCTAGGGAGAATGTGGGTGTGTGATGACTCAATTTCTTGACTAATATTGCCCCCACCCTCCTACTGGTTTGTTGCACCAGTTTGGGTGAGAGAACGCCTGCCTTTATCATTCTTAGGGCATGGCCACACACGAGTGATCATAGCCTGTTCAGGCAACATTCATGCTGAATGCAGGCAGTGCTGCAGGTGACAGTTGTATTTGATAGCTAGCTTGCTTCCTAATAAAAGTCGGTCATTTATTTCTTGTAAATAAATAGAAATATCTGTACATTTTCTTTTTTCTTACATTCCATGCCTCTCTCCTGACTCACTGCCAGCCAGGCAACATATCTCATGTCTGGTAGTTCGCATGCTGCATGGCCAACATCATACATACTTCTTTACTGTTGGTCGAGGCTGTGATTTGGCCGGTCAAATAACTGAACTCCACGCGATGCAAATATGTGAATTTGCTTGGCCATTGGAAGTAAATGTTTTTTCGTGCCCCATCCTCCAAGTAGGTAAATATTTTCTAATGATACATTTGTTGATGAGTTACCATGCCTTTGTCAGTTCATAAATTTAAGTGACCTTATGCCTATTAAGACCTTGCATACCAACTCAGCCAAAGTTAAGTGTTCAATGGCAACATATCACAGATAACAAGACCATGATTCAGTGATGTTTTCAAACACTCCCTTGCTCACCTTGACTATATGCAGCTTGGGTAGCAGGTTACAGTCAGCCAGGGTCATTTCATCACCGTCCAAGAATTTGCGGTTGGACACTTTGACGTCCTCGATGCTGTTGTGGTCGATCTCGTCAGGCAGTGGTGAGCGAAGGTACTCGTCCAGCTTCTGCAGTGTCTTCAAAAGGCCGCGCTCCAGAGCTAAAAAGTGACACAAGAGATATGAGAAAACGACACAATAGTTTTCATTTTACTTTAAATGTATATTCTGTATAAGCAAAGAACCTTCAACAGTGTTAAATTATGTTGGTTTTCCCCTTACGCCTATATGCTGATCAACCACATGGGGGCAGCATTTGATAAGGAGATAGCTCTGTGTAAATGTACAGTATGTGCAGCATAAATACAGGAAACAAGCACATCATGGACACCAGCCCAATAGATTGCAATTCAGTGGTGTTCTGCTGTCACAAATAATGCCTGATTTAAGGCTTATTACCCTCCATGTGTCAGTGGATTGCATACGTTAGTATAGGTGGTATACTTTGACCTCACCCTATAGCCATCCTTCTGTAGATCATTCATGAACAATTCATTGCATTGTTAAAAAATATTACATGAATGTTCGATCCAGTGTTTCAACAGTAGTTACTTGGGAAAGCTTTTATCATTGAACCATGAGATTCAGCCTCAAACTCTGTTGACACAGCCTTGACTTTCACATCGAGCTCCCCGTGGTTCAATATTTTCCCAGGGTGGAGAACAGCCAACTAAAACATGATACTAAATCTTGGAATTTTATGAGCACTATAAACATCCTTAAAGGGAAACAATTGTACAAAACAGTTTCACCCAAGATGTTAGAGAATCAATGGGACAATAGATTACATACTTCACATATCATTGCCATAATCTTATTTGTTGAGTTTGTGATATGGCGCCCTCTCTTGCAGCGGGGTCCGAGGTGCATGAATCAAAAACAGGAAGGATGAGATTGTGGGTTTATTCTCAGGAAAGCTGCTCTGTGGTTTTCCAGAGAGCTCCACCAGGTGAGATGGGAGCATGAGGACAACAGGAACAATAGCTCTGTGTTCCTGAGTGAGGCTGTAAACCACCAATCAGGGCTGGGCTACCGATGTCACCTAGCAGCCAGCGCTCTGCCGACACAAATGGAAGGTTTCTGTATCTGTGGCCTTTACCAGCGTGTGTGTGTGTGTGTGTGTGTGTGTGTGTGTGTGTGTGTGTGTGTGGGCGTCAAAGAAAAATACAGGTAACTTACCTTCATTTGCATCTGGTTTTGAGTTCTTAATGAATGCTGAAAACTTGGCAAAGATGTCCATACCAGATGTGTTTGACTCTGGGTGTCTTGCAGCAAGCTTGATGTACCTGCACACAAGCACACACAAGTAAATACACATATGTATGCATGGATGGATGGATGCATGTATGTTGAGCATATATATGTATGTATGTATGTATGTTGAATATACTGTATACATGTATTTATGTATGTATGTATGTATTAAGCTTAAAGGATAATTCTGGTGATATTGTGTATTTTTGTTACTGTAAACAAACCCAATTACAAAGAAAAGACCAAAATGAGCAATAACTTAATCCTATTAATTAATTTTTAGTTGTAGAGCCAAACCCTCGTATTAGGGCTGGGTATTGTCTCAAAACCTACAATACCAGTGCCAAAACTAGTAACTAGTAGATGCCAATAGAATACGTCATTTAATACCCATAATGTGAACTGAGCAGCCAAACTGTCAAATGTTTTGGTGGCATCTTGGAACGTTGAGATGCCAACTCTGTCAATTTGCCGCAGTCGACTTCACCACACTGCAGACTGCATATGGGCTGTAGCTGCTGCCACAGGAGTGTGAGCTTTTTGCAAAGGAGTTGGTGAAAGAGAACATGCCCGGCTGCACATACACATTGACAGGGTATGTGTTATCATCAAACAGCTAACACTACCTTACAATTAACGGATTTATCGACAGAGTCGAGCCATTTCCATGTAAGTTTGAAGAACTGCTCGTTGGTGGATGTTAGCCAGGACTGGTGAGCTACCTCGTGTTAACCAGCCAGGTGTTGAACTGACAGCTTACCAGGAGGATACCTGCTGCTCCACAGACTGCAGCTATAGAAAGTTTGCTGATCTGGTGAGAAGTCTGGACTGTCTGGGACCAGACTCCCAGTGCAAAAAGAATCAGATGGAGGTATGGTTTGACTAGAAATGTTTCGTACTTGGTGCTTAATGCTTGGTCCTGGGTTATTTCAGCTGATACCTCAAAGGCATAGAGTGCCGATACTCAACACTACCTAGTATAACATATTTCTCTATGTCACAGGCCTGAGTCATTGTCCAAAAATTACCATGAACATTATAACAATAGGTTGTTTGGGGTAAATACGACAAACACATCCTGCAGCTGCAAATATTTACGAGAGCACCAAATGTCTATTATTTCCCTGCAGAAAATAGTTACTCCTGTTTCAGTTAAGTTTGCTAAAAAATCATATAGTGCCAAGCTGTTTTAGCCCAAAAATGCAGCTTTTTTATTTTAAAGTAGAAACAAATGGACACAGAGAGACTGAGTGCCACTTTGCTTTGGTCATGGGATTTGCCGACAATAAAAAAAATCTGAAATATTGCAAACATTTGTATTAAAATTCATATAAGGCCTCTACCATTCATTAGGTGCTAACAGCAGTTAAAAGCCAATAGTGTACTCATGACAGCAGTGTGGGCTGCTCTGAGTTTAGGCGTGTTGAAGTGTTATCACAGGGATGAGAAAACACTAACTTGGGTGGGCAGAGGACATCCTCAAGGAACTCCTCTATCTTGTTGACGTCAGTTTTGACCTCGCCGTTGAAGGTGATAAAGGGTGGGTGTGTTCCCGGGGCCAGGTTCTGGAGGTCTGCGGGCTTCCTGGAAGAGAAGACGAGGCACTTTAGTGGATAAAAGCAAACAGAATGAAGCCATGCAATCAATATTTGTTTATAATTCATAGCTAGTAGCAGTAGCCTTTAATCTCACAAATAAGAGATTAAAGCAATGTAAATAAGACACAGGAGTCATTACTGATTTGCTGTTTCCTGATAAAACATGTATAAACTGTTTATTCACTTCAAAGATTTCAAGCAAGATCAACGGTCAACAGTGCTGTGACTCTTTGACAATCTGCTGCACTTAAAGCACATTTTTCAGAGCCATCCAGCCCTCTTCTCCAGCTACAGCCACTCAGTGCTCTGTCTTTAACTGTGCACGTGTGTGTTTGTCTGTCTCCATGAGTGTTTTTTGTCCCTTTCTCTCTGCGGCCTTCGAACCAGCACATTATGTACCAGATGTCTCTGGCAGGCAGATGACACTGACGCACACATAAACAAAAATGAGCATGTGTTGAATGAGTAGTGTGAACACAACTGCCTTGTGAAATCGACAGAGTCCAGACGCTGAAACCCCTTGAGCATGAAGACAACTAAACACACAGCAGTGTCAGTTAGAGTCTAACAGACTGGCAGAAGCCAGCAGACGGTGTGAATCCTCTTTGATGTCATGTAACTAGCAACAACATGCATCTGTAGAGACCCTGAAATAATCCAGGTTTTTAGTATGAAAATTATTCCCATGGTGACTGAGTTTTGGGACAAGCCATCTGAGGGCACCAAAAAATAAAAAAAGGGGAAATGACTTCAACTCTTTGGCGTGCAAAAGGGAAGTGGCACCCTACCCCAGTGATATCATCGAGGAGTGGGTGGCAAACTGCCTTCTGAATAAAAGGCTTTCATCACAGAAATGAATATTAACATGACAGCCTTAACCCAAGACAAGATGTAGACTCAGGCAGGATAAAACATTCTGACTTATGGTCGTGAAATGTGACACTCATGTCCTTCCACAGGTGTAACAATGTGCACTGTTCTTCCATATAAATACTGCAATAAAAAAGCCATAAATATGGCAACACACACCTTTTTTTTTTTGCAATACACAAATGCTTTATATTTGCTTAGGGTTACAAACACTACGTATATGGTGGCTGCAAGTAACAGCCCTTTAAATTTATGCCTTAAAAGCAAATTTCAAGAAAATTTTTGAGCAAATTTAAGACTGATTTTAATACAGATCATCTTTTTGTTAGTACAGCATTGCAGATTAAATAAAAGTAAGTAGTGGTAAGTTAGCAGGATTTCCCCACACATTCATATTTTTATGGCAGCCCGTCACAGTTAAATTATTTTCTGCCACGTAATGATTTTACAGTTTTAGAGCCAGACAGTTTATTAGGAGCTCCGTTGGAATATATACGGCATTTGGTTATTTATTGTACCACATTCTCCGAGCGCAGAGTATACTCTGGGCACAGACAGAGCAGTTGAACGTCACGCGCAATGAAAATGAAACTTTACCATTCTTTGCGCTGGGCCTAAAACTTCCACACCTCTGTAGCAGCTGCTCCTCTCATCCATTGATCTCATCAGCCGTGATCGACATATCAATAACTTAGACTCCTTAAACTGCTGCTGAGGAAATAAAAGAACCCATGACAGGTTCAGCCTGTACTGCGTTCACGGATGCGCAAAAACGTCCCAATTTAAGGATGAGACACAGAATGAAAAAAAAGGTACAAAGGATAAAAAAAGGAAGTTAATCTACAATTATCAACAGGTAAGTGCAATTACAAAGTATCATGTTCTGTGGTACGTTTAAACATTTGTAACATCAGAAATGTGGACTTTTGCATAAAATAGCTAAACTCATTTAAAGAAAAAAGAAATTAAAAGATGGATAAATTAATTTAAATAAAATGTTGATGGAAATTAAGGCCTCAGAAATTCAAATTTAAGACTACTTATTATTTCTTGGCCTAACATTCATATAATTTAACTTAAGACATTTTAAAGACCTGCAGATACTCTAAATATAGCCCGGAAAAGGCAAATCCTGGATCAAAATTAAAGAAATGAAGCACGAACTATTGACTTCAGCTGAACAAAGGGTTGTTTGAGGAACGCAGGGTAAACAGACACTGCTTAGCAGGTGGACATCCTGCATTGCCTTTTGGAGGACATCGGCAAGCTCGGTTCTAAGTCCATTCTCCCTCTTCTAGGCAAAATATATGCAAATATACCCAAACCAAACACACTCATCTTGAATCTGCAGGCAAGCGGGAAAGGACTAGTCAAATGGACACTGCTTTCCTTTTTTAGCTGTATAAAGGAGGCCTGCTATTTATCAAGTACATCTGTAGTGTTTTGCCAACAAGCAGTGGTCTCCATGTCCCAGGGGAGGAGGCACCCGGCGAGGAACCAGCTGCCATACTGATGAACCACGCTTTGGAACAAAAACGGCAAAAATCTCGAGTCTGAGTCACACATGACAAAGAAAGACCATATAAACCAAACATCCATCTGACCGTGTCTGAAAATAAACTGGCACTTGCCTGTAACACGTGGAAAAACATTTAAGGAGCATTTAGATGAATCATGCACACAGAAACAGTGGGTTTTGGTAAAGATCTTCTGGTGCAGGAATACACGTGGGAAAGCACGTTCCCTTGCAGTCAGAATTGCAACTTTTTTTAAGCCTGTGGTGAAAAATAACATGTTGCCCACCAAAATTTGGACAGGAAGTGAGCAGAGCCTAAAATAGCTTCTCAGGAGTCTGTATGTTTATTTTCCTCTGATTTTCTCCAGCCTGAGAAAGGGTCATGGGAAAACCAAATAAGCAGTGGGGAAGCAGTGAGCGTGTCAGAGGTGGGGCTGGATCAAAGCGTAACGAAGCCGCTAAGACCTTTGTGGAAACGCCCAGAAAACAGGAGGAGGATATCAAAGGGAAAAAAGATTGGAAAAAAATGTATTTATTTTTTTTTTTCAACTCTTCAAAGAAAAGTCAATGAAGTCTGCAGAGGAGGAAGATAAGAAGAGGAGAGAGGAGGTTGGGGAATGGGAGTCGGACTCACCTCTTGAGGTCCACTGTGGTGACGTTGAAGACGACTCCTTTAAGCCAAAGGATCATGAAGAGTCTCTGGGAGAAGGGGCAGTTCCCGATGCTCTCTCCATCACTTCCCGCCTTAAATAAACACACAGATAGCACAGTTAGATTAGATAAACTATCAGCAATATGAAGGAAACATTACTGAAGAGTACACATAAGATGGCACCAGTTTTTATTTGGGGCGACCGATATTGGTTTTTCAAGGCAAATACCAATTATGAGTAGTCAGTAAGATATTTGTAACCGACATGTATTTTCAATAAAAATGAAAATATTCCTGTCAAAATTTAAAATTTAGAATATAACAAACTCTAACACAAAACTCTGTTTAAATGCCTTTGGCCAATGTTTAACCAAAACTAAAACTTTCAACATCATATACAGCAAGTTCACAGCAACTTTTTTTAAATAAAGTTAAGTGAAAATTTAAATTAAAAAAAAAGAATAAATACAAATAGCACTCTGAGGTTTTACAAAGTAAAAGTTCCTCCCATGCCAACACTAACTCTGATACAGATTATCTGCAAAATGACAAATATCTGCCCCGATAATCGGCCAGGCAGATAATCTGTCCACCCCTAGTTAGTGTCTTAAGGAGAACATTAAACACGGGTTAGAAGCATCCCAGATTTCTATTTACTGCAAGCATAAAAAAACAAGACAGCAGACAAAGATTTTAAAAACATCTGCAACAAGTTTCTAGTCTTGATAGCACTTGGCTAGAGGCTGAGACTGAAACAACCCGACAATCTCGACAGAGATCACATCAACCTTTACAGCCCGCTGCATTTTACTGCACTCACCCAAAGAGGGCCCATTTCAGACAATGACTCTTTCATAAACATTACAAGCTGCCCTGGAAAAGACTTAAGTAGGAGGGAGAAAGTGGAGAACTGACCCCCTTGTCTTTAATACTTCAGCACACTTCCCCTCCATTAATCTGCAGAACTACTGTCTAAGTGTAAGAGGAAACTTCTGGAGTGATTAAACTTCAGACTGCCTCTTGTTTCCTCTTTTGCTAGACTGCACAAACACAAGGCTGAGCTGTGGCGCTGGGAATTGTATCAATGGAAGAGGCGCGTGTCCTCCAAATTAATGATGGACGCTCATCAGCAGGAGACTGAAAGGTCATTTTGAGATTTCAAACACAACGTGTAAATGTTCTTTTTGAAGTGACAGAACAGTCCAATCACTCCATGCAGGATGAGAAAAAAAACAATAGCTGTGATTTTTGTCTCACTGCCACACACACAGCAGTAAACAGAAAGGCAAAGGGAGGGGTGCTGCAAACTCTCAGAGATATCGCCTGCCTTCCCCACAACCATCCATCTCTTTGTCACGCTCTCTTCTTTCTTTTCCAACTCTCTAAATTACAGCCATGTATGGAGTTAGGAGGGTGTAGCAGAGGACAAATATGGTTTGGATTCAACATCAGAAGGCAGAATTGGCATTTCATTTGATTAACAGAGCTTTGCTCGGTATCTTAATGAAATCTGCCATGCTGACTGCGGCACAGTAACGTCTGCGCCAAGAAAACCTAATTAATTTCTAGTTAAGCCACAAAATGGCAAAATTGAGTAATCACTGTGAAACTAAAATCAGATATTGTTATTATTTCTACTTTTTCATTCTTGGTGCAATGATGACAATCTGATTTACTTCTTAAATGCACCACCAGACATATATCACAACCTTTATAATAAGCCCCCTTTTACTTTGCCTGTTCAGGACAGGAATACTGTACCACTATTCAACCTCGCCATTCTGTATATAAGGTATGATAGTGTGTGTGTGTGTGTGTGTGTGTGTGTGTGTGTGTGTGTGTGTGTAAAACAGTGCCAAAACAGTGTCTTTGTAATAACGACCGTTGGCAGTCACCCAGGTGTGACTACATGTTATGCATGCAACCTTAGTCTGTAGATAAAGATGGACAACATTACAGTTCCCCCAAAGTGTAGCTTTTTAATCTTGATCGCCCCCTGGTGTCTGCCTGCAATATAGGTTATTAAGAGCACCCCTTCATGTTAATGTATGGGTCATTGGTCAAACCAAAAACTAAAAGTACACACCATATATATTTTTCCAAAAAATGGTTTCTGTCACTGAAGGAGTATATTGGTATACTGCGCAGACTGCGGCTCTCAATGACATCACCATTTCAAGATGGCAGTGCCCATATCTACAGTCTATGTGCGTGAACCACAGCTGGAGATATAAAAGTCAGCTAGCAGCAGGTAACGGCTAACTCAAAAAAGAGGAACAGTGGCCGAAAATGTCTGCAAGTTGTGGGAACAATGTGATTCAGGACTATTTACCCTCTAGAAGGCGCTGCTGACATGTATGTCCTATGTCACACGAGAGGCCAATGCTGTTGTTCTTAATGCCACACCTCTTTCGATTCTGTGATGCCAGCTCACTGTCTAAAATCACACACTGGAGTGGCATGAGACTTTGGTTGTTTGCTTCTGTGTAAAAGTGCAAAGAAAGCATAAAGAAGGGACCCCTATAATGTGATCTCTGTGTGAAGAGAGCTACAGACTTGGTGCAGAGCTCCGTGGCCCTGTGGATACCAAGCCTGTTGAGGTATGCCATTATCCCGGCAAGGCAGGCCAAAAAAGAATGCACCTTATTCATCTATTCACAAGGACAAGCATGGAGGTCATTCAAGTATCGGTGCTCTGGAATGCACGTCTTCATTCAGTGTATAACTGCAGCAGAGCCTCTGAATATCTCTGCCTCTAATGTTGTCAGTCTCTCCTCATTCCCCTTGCACTCCTGCATCATCCTGCAGAGGTGATATGCAAAGTGTGAATATACGGTATGTGTAATGCAAAAGAAAACAGGTAATTTGTGTAAGGCAAAAAAGCCTACACAAATTACCTGTTTTCACACAGACTTGCAAAGAGCACTGAATGAAAATAAGATCCAAATCAGTTTTAACTCAAACGCTATCTTGACAGAACACTATCTGAAGTGCAGGTTCTGCACCGTCTTCAATAGTGGACATTGTTCTGGAGTGTTCAGTCAGTCCGGCAGCTCCCTGCTGGTGTGGACAGGCTGGTTGCTGTTGTCCTCTGTGTGACGCCCAGTGGGATGGCTCTGTTTGATCTGCCTGCTGGCTCCCATTGTACTGCGGCTGTCCCTCTCCTTCTCCCTCTTCCCTCCCTCTGAATTCAATATCTGAAAAGCTTGGATTAGATCACTGCCTTTGTTCAGCAAATGAAAGTCCTCTTTTCACCTTACATGATTCAATTCGAAAATAAAGCTTCAGCCATGAAGTGTTGGGGGGTATCATGGTTCACGGCCATCACTAGGCTAAACTAGCATTAGCTGATCCATAGCGGATCAGAAAGACATCAGTGGGATGATTACTCCATTTCCCCCACAGTGCTGCACCTACAGAGAGCCATTCACTCCAGGATTAAGGGTGGCAATGCAGCGCAGCAACGGTTCCCATGGCAATGGCCAGACTAATATGACATGGAAAGCAGAGCACACAGTGTGTACGGGGTTACCAATTCACAGGTGAACCGCCTGAAGTGAGCTCCCTTTCTGTAGTGACAAAAACCACACGACACAATGTCATTGTGAATCAAAAGACATTTACTGTACTTCAACACAACGAGCTGCATTTTGAGCTCAAGTTTTATGTCTCAAGTGGGAAAGAAGAAGGCCATAGCAGCTGAGAAAGACATTTCACACTTTTGTTTCTCTCCCAGTCTGTCCTCAGAGCCATGGCAGTGCTCCTACCCTCTGGAGTCTGCAGCAGCGCAGACCGCAGCTTCCTGCCAAGACACTGAAAGCAACTATCTGCTGCAGGGGAAGACAGACAGCTAGAGAGAGTGATATTACAGTAAATAAGGAGGAAACTATGGATCATGATAGACGTGAAGGAGAACAAGCAGTAATCGATGCTTTAAGTGGGAGATAGCATTTAAGATAGCAAGCTTCAGAGGCTGCGCGCTGTTTGGCACGCTGCTTGTGTCTTCCTCCTTCCCCTTTATCCTTCTCCCCTTATCCTGGGCCCCTCTGTAGAGTCGGGGGGGGGGGGCATTTTGGGAGGAGGGAGAAACTATTCCAGAAATGTCCTGTTACTCCCGCGGAAGAGGGGGCTTTGTTTAGTTTAAGTGATGATGCTGGTGGAGCTGCGTTTCTGCTGACATAAACTGCTGCTCTGTTAAGGCAGGGCTGTCCTACATTTCACAACCAAAGTGGTATTCAGCAGTTATTGTGCTGTATAACACTTCAAGGTAGCACCTTGAAGAATAACCTCAGTGGGTCAATGAAAATGAAAACAACAGTTTGGCATGAACAACACAAAATGAGTAGAAAAGCAGACCTCTAAACCAGTCATATTCAACTTATGGCACGCAAGCCAAATCTGGTCCCTGACAGGGTGATGTGTGGCTCCCCAACCATTTTTTAAATTCACAATAAAAACAGTGCATAAATCAAAATAGAGTTTGTTCATCAATAAAGTTCCAATGGAGGATCCCCTGTATCCCCTGAGGTTTTAGCTAAGCCCCTAATGTCCTAAAATGCTACAAACATCCTACAATCCTAGATATGTCCAAAAATTCTAGAAACATCCTAAAATACCAGAAACATCGTAAAAACCTAGAAAAGTTCTAGAACCCTATAAATGTGCTAAAATCCTACATTGTCTAAAATTCTAGAAACATGCTAAAATCCTTGAAATGTCCTAAAAATCCCAGAAATGCACTTAAATCCTAGAAACATCTTAAAATCCTAGAAAGATGTATGGGGCTGCTGCGACTGGCCCCTGGCCACCTGCCATTTTGCAAAAGTGGCCCCAAAGGAAAGCAAGTTTCCAGAGTGCCACTATTACAGTGTGACATTCAGGAAAGGGCTGCTGGAGAACCTTCTATACAGCAACAACACAAAGCCGTTTTTGTTTGTAGAGTTTGAGGCACGTCACCAGTTAGCAACAGGGGGGAAAAACGCCCCAATAAAACACATAAGCAAGGCAAGAAATTATTTTGACTGGGCCCTTATAAGGCAAAGCACATCAGTTGAAAAAATTCCCCTTTTTTTCCAAGAAGTAAGGCAGGTTTTCACAGGAACACTAATAGTACCCAGTGCAGAGCCTGCTATTTTGCCTCCTGTGTCAAAAATGACTCACTTCTTGCAGACGGTTGCACCATCTTCCACAGAGATTGGTACAGAGATTTCCCTGGATGTGAGGCGGTTATAATAAAGTCCGGGGCACAGTAGCAACGACAGCTGACTACTGCCAACAGGCTCTCAAGTTTTATTTAGGGCTCAATGGACGGACCGTAAGTCAACAGATGCTTGTTTATTTAATGCCAAACACACACAGCTGTCCAGTGGAGGGTGTGAGTCATGCTCCAGTCGGATGTTATCTAGGAGTCTGTGTCCAGGACGGCGTGGCCCCGCAGCAGAACAATGAGACCTCAGTCAGCAAGGGGGCCAGTGTCTTTAAAACACTTTTTCCTTTTCAAAACACATACACAACAGGGAGGTCGTCATACCTCTTTATCACTTCCCCTATGACTGTGCTCATGATGTAATGACCAAGTTAACATATATCAGGAGAAATGAGTATATGCTACACCTTAACTGATTAGCTTGAACATAATAAAAGCACTTTAAGGTATGTGCACTTTCAACAAGCACAAAAGGTTCCCTCCTCACAAGTCCAGTCCTATAACAATTTACAAGCAGGCACATAAAACCCAAGAGCTGTTCAACTAAACCTCTACTTCTGTTATCCTCCCACTTTCTCAGCCATTCACAGATACTTCTACAAAAGATCTTTCTTTATGACAGAAGTTTACTTTTTTTTTAGATGGGTGATGTGAGACCACAGTTACAGTAGTCAGCGTTCAGGGACAATGGATTCTGTTCAGGCTGAGCCCGGTCCTCCCAGGCTCTGCTCACAGTCTAATTTTAGTAACGTGGCCGCCGTGCCTTCCCCTCCCCAGCACACTTCATATTCTAATTTGGGTGGGCTGCTCAGCAAGTTCAAGCCACACTTTGACCGAATAAGGAATTGACGATGTAACGAGCGCCGCAGCTTTCCTCCTCCTGTCCTGCTCTGACGCACAGCAGGAATGTCTGCTGGAGAGGAGGCAGCCATGGTAACATCATGGCAACGCCTCTCCCTGTGTGCTGGACAAGTACACAGTCCGGACCTGAGTTCGGACTGTAACGATACTGAGCAGCTGAATGCTTACGCGGCCTGCTGTGGTCGACTTTGCTGAACTGAACCAGGTTGAGAGAATAAGTACCTATACTTCATTTGTCTGACACCAAAGGCCGATCTGAGGTCAAGACAAGCCACAGAACAGCAGCCCTAAACCTACAATGCCTTGCTAAAAGGCACTTCAGCAGGGTACATTGTTTTTGAAGGCCGCTAACAATATTTTAGGCTCAAGCTGCTGATGTATTTCCAGTGTTTACACACCTGAATAAAGACAAATATTCAGAATTTCAGGCCACGAGAAAACACAACCAGACTAAAAACAAGCTTTCAAAGGACTGAGTATAGAGCTGACAGTCGATTAATCAATCAAAAACAAAATAACTGTTCACTATTCTGATAATCAATCACTCCTTGAAGTCATTCTTCAAGCAAAAATGCCATCCATTCTCTGGTTGCAGCTTCTCGATTGTGAAGATTTGCTATCCTGTGTCAGCGACTCCCAACCTGGAGGTCAAGACCCCTTCTAATAGGTGCTAGGAAAATGTATTGAAAAAAACAATCTGGGAAGTTTAGTGGCTAAGACGTATGACTTAAAATTAGAGATGTAAGTTTCAGTTACTTTTGCTTTCGATTTTCTGACATCCATCAGCTAGTGAACTAACTGCTTAAAAAAAAAAAGTCGGAAATGACGTGGCCTTTTCTTTTCTTTTCTTTTTCTGGTGCTCCACTGATTCAGTGAGCTTTAGCACTGTGTTTCAAAGTGCTATCCATTTACAGGTGATAAAATGTTGATGTTTTGTGATGTAAATGTTTTACCTTTTATTTTAGTTTATTTTGGCCTCGCTGACCAACACGTGGATGGCTAGAACATGAACATATGGGAACATAGAACCCATGCCCACCGTTCAGTCTCCACTGGTTGGCCAAGGTTAGCCTTGACTGCTCTGCACTGCGCACCACCGCAGTCAGGTGGGAGCTAGCTACTGGTCCTGCTCATTTGCCAAAATAACCAATAGCCAACATGTGTAACCGATCAAACACATTCCCCTTGGTTGACTGTTGACATACCGAGTACTCCTGTGTTGAGAGGCTGTATGTAGGTGAAGCTTTATTTCAATGGTTCACAAGTAGAATGGTTGGGAAACAATGCCTAATGGGATAGTAAATCTTCTGACAATTTACTAACCGAGCAATTTATCAATTTATTGGGCAAATCAGCATATGAATATAAATTACAAATGAGCCTTGGTTGCAGGCCTGGCTGGGTATCACTTGAAAATGTGCTACACTAGTGCAAATAAGTTACAGTACCTATACAGAAACAAAACTGATTTTCTCTCTATCTTAACTTAACTTATTGAGGAATACAAGGATGATTTTCTACAAAAAAAGCCTTATCCTTATCTTATCTAAACACCAAGTGGCCTTTTAAGGAATCTGCCTAAGCAAAAATTCACCCAATTATCTAAATGCTACATCTGATATGCAAAAGTTTTCAATACTCGGTCCTATGGGTAGATTTCAGTCATTTGCAAAAAGGTATTTAGGCCCCATGTCTGAGTGACTCAGGCGAGAGAGCCTGAGTCCAACCACATTCAGAGATGAGTGTACAGAGGAGTCAGATCTAGCTGGAATATGGAAACGTCATCACATCCTTGGTGTGGCTCTGATTCAAGCTGACATCACTCAGTGGAAACCTCGACACTTCCCGTCAGACACAGGCCTACTGTGCTGGAGTGCAGGAGCGCTGTCTAAGTACCAGCAGTTTCTGTGGAAAGTTGGAGACTAAAGTCTAAAAGAGGCTTACTGCATGACCATCCTACAGTAATGATGTAAGCCAAGTCAATGATTTTATAACTACTGTATTTAGCCTCAGAGTGGGAAAGATAAGACAAACAGCCAGATAGGGTTTCTAAAGGCATGGGACGGGTGTTTGGTGATGAGTAATACAGATCCAAAATGATGGAAAAACAAACAGACAGCCATGTGTGAGCTCAGAATGAACCAACAATCACCCTCTGCTCTCACTGTTGTTTCAAGTGTCCAACACAAACACCGTGCTGCATACTGAGGTCTGCAACAGCTCTAACTCTCCATCCACTTACACATTCATAGACCCCGGGGTGATGACTGGGGCAGACTCACGTATTCACACTTGCATACACAAAACCTGCACCTCCTTGTTTTTCCTCATATTTGCATAGGAAATAACATGAAAACCAGCCTCCACATGCTGACCAAAAAATATCTAAAACTTCTTCGAAATCCAATTTCTCTGTGCATAAATTTAAAAAAAATCATCTTGAGCCTAAGTGTATCCTGGAGCAATTCCTTCAGGACATATGTCTCGTCTAGACAGCTGTGAACCACCCTTTGGCACAGACACAATGCCACCAAGCTGTTACCACACATGCCAGATATGCATGGCAGCGAAAGCCTGCCCTGTGGCCACACAAACACGGGCCTGATCAGTAATTCTGAGCAGACAGTGCGTCTCTCTCTGGCAACTCTCTGGCTGCGTCCACTCTGACATGCAGTCGAGTTGCTTTTTAGTACCAGCCTGGAACAAACGTGCTGCCTGGCTTTCCACATCATAAAAATCAAACATGCAAAACCATTGAGGAACAGCTCACGCACAAGCCTTTGCGTTTGCATGGGTGTGGACTGTACATTTATGTATATATGACCACATGTATGATATAAGGTGGCGTAACAGACTTGTATTGAGACATGTTATTTGGTATTTCTGCAGTAGAAATAGTGGCAATGTAAGTAGCCTTTATGATGCAGTTAAATTATCTCTTTAAATTAATTTCAGCTATAATTTCAATAAATCATTATTTTTAGCCCTTGTGCAGCCATGATTTAAATGTTAACATTAACAAGTGTACTCCAATAAGCCTCCTACAGACCGTGAGATTTTAGAAATTTTACAAGTTTAATACAAATTACACTGTGTGAATTTACGTGTATGCAGACTGTATGATGACAACTCCTGCAGAATCGCAGGCTACGATGTACATTAATCAACATCATTACACAAGAACTAAAACTATTATTATACATATGTATATAACTGTATTTGGGACAGTACACTGTGCACCTTGATGATGAGTCAGGAAAGATGCTTATGTCATCCTATCCTCCACTTTCAGGTAGTACACTTTGGGTTATACCCGCATTAGCTGGCTCCTCTGGCACGTGAAACACAAGCAGACTGGATCATGTTGAGACTGATTGAGTTACATGTGCGAGCAGAGCAGATTCTCCTCATTTAAGAGGTCACACACCTCTGCTGACAGTGAGGATGATGTAACAGAAAGAAGGAGTCAGAGGTTCGTTTTCCCTCTGAATCCTGATCTGGTAAGGTTATAATTGCAGCAGTAACCTGACAGCCCTAATAGTTCACAAGTAAAATGCAGCAATCCATGTACTAACGAGACTCTCTGTTGGGATTAAACCTTCAAAGTCTCAGATCCGTGTTGTTCTAGGGTGGCCTCACTTCCTGTCCTTGAGCTTACAGGAGAAATGCCTCATTAGCCACTAGCTTCCTGGTCGGGCAGCACAAACGAGACAAGCACTTCCTCCTCCTTACATGGTGAAGTAAACTTTTCCTCAGGATATATTACAAAAACATGACTTTATACGGCACATATTTATTCAGACACAACCAGAAACGACCCAGCATTTATTCTATTAACAAGAACATGAAATGGACCCATAAAACGCAAAGACTGATCGCATAGCTCCTCTTCAAACTGTGTAATAACACACTGCCAGATCGATTAGGCCGGTGTCCAGAGTCACTCAACCACACATACAATGAAGAAACAGTGACAGGCCAGGTGCTGTAGAAACAACAGCTCTCAGCAACAGCACAGCACTCTGCAACAGTAACAAGCCATTAATCTTTGTCCCCTAACTCATGATGCTGACTGCAGCACTGCTATATGCTTAGGAAAATAAACTGCTCTATTGATTTTACTATAAAAGAAACTGTACTCAGTTGCTTAGAATATCACCCAAGGGGAGGGGAACACATTTCCTTGCATGTTATTTCATGTGACAGCATTGATAGAGCACAGTATTTTCTGAAAAAGGTCACTGTGTTTTCATAAAACAGTGCATCACAAGGCACACATCTGATTGTCACATGTTGCAAGTGATAGTACAATGACACATGCAGCTCTTCCCAAGGCCTTTAGAATAAACTTAAAAGGGACAGAGTCATGTCTACTGGGAGTTCAGGGTGTGACACATGAAGCATGAGATCTTTTCTCATGTCAAGGGAACGGAGACTTGAGAATCTGAGTGGGCTTTGTGATGTGGGTTTACTGTTCAGCACTGAATTATTCTACAGAGAATAGACCCTGATCATCCCTGCAGAGGTGCTGTTTTGTTGCAACCTGTATTTGGCATGTTGCACATTTCCATCTCCATGGATCCCCTGGAATTGTCCTAGAGGACATACACAAACACAGGCAGGCTGCAGACTTGAAAGCACTTCTTCAACATGTTTACTGGCTCTGCTCCTTACTGCTGGCAGCACTGTGGAAGTCTGGAGGCAGCAGAAGGTTTTGTACCCGGTAGCGTGACCTTGGCACACTTGCAGCCAAGAGACGCATACACAAGAAGAGCCTGTCATCTTGTCTTGACTCATCTATATTCTGCTCAACATCAAACATTCCAGTCATATGCTGGTGGAGACTGACTCACCAAGAAGCTTTGTAAATTTGGGGGAAAACTGAACGAAAACAAGCAATAATGCATATTAACAACAACACCATCCCATCCCGTAGAGCAGTGATACTCAAATTACTGCCCGCTATAGGGTGCCAGGTGGCACATAAACTATTTTCTAATTTATAATAAAATAAAACACACTGATTGACACTGAATTTTCCTTGCAATTTTAATGTAAATTATGTAGGGATGCACGAAATAGGATTTTTTGACAATATCCGATATATAACAAGTGAAATAATAAAAGGCTGAAACCAGGCATTTCATTTATTGTATGTACTGATAATATCATAATGTTTGTGTATTAACTGGCTCCTGGCCTCCTGTCATTTTGTAAAAGGGGACCCTCAGCAAAGCAAATTGAGTATACCTGCTTTAGAGGTAACCAAGACAACCCCCAACATGATGTCAGAATGGCTTTCGAGGAAATCACTGATTCAATAAGGTAGTGCTGTAATCAATAGAGAAGGATAGATGAACCTCGGTTTAGAAGAAGAGATATTTCAGTTACTCACTAATTCTACATAATTATATGCAACTGCGCCCTTTCATTCCCTTTAGCTTCATGTAATACATTTCCCGACTGTCACAGCACATAAGAAAATCAGATTTAGGGTTTCATATTACCACTTAGCCATGTGATGTGTGGAAGCGCCAAGTGAAACAGACATGGGTGGATGCTAAAAAGTTACCTCTGCAGCACACAAGCATGGATTACTACTCATGTGTGCAAAACAATATCTAAACTGCAGCACTGTGATGAGGTCAAGGGTCGATCCTCCCTCTTAAAAAAAGTCATTATATCATGCTCATTTGCAACTGAGAGCAATATAAACTGACGATGGCAAACTTCATGTCCACACCCTAAAAGATGAACGCAATGTAAAGTGTTCCCATAGCAATATGACAACTGCAGCTATAAACACTACAGGTAGAAAGGTTGCAAGATCATCCAAGTAACTCTAAACTGGCACAGTCAGCTACTTTCAATGGGTAAACTGTTGTCACTGCTAAATTTTTACAGACAACTCGTGTTGTAGAAACATAATTAATCAGCTTTGATATGTGGCGGTGCCTTAACAGATCTGACACTGCTGTGTGTAGAGAGCACACTCAGTTCGTTATCAGCTGTTCCCAGAGGCCCAGCTCACAGCGGCGTGCCTATGGCAACCTGCATGCCTGCCATTGTCTCCCATGACTGTGTTTAACGCAGCACGGTGAGAACAACGGCCTCAATAATAGATGTGGACATGACGGACGCTGGCACACACAACACAGAGCAATGTTAGAGCCATGGAGACGAAAGGCTGTCTTGCACACAGACACAGAATGGAAGAAACTTCTGTAGACAAAAGGCAACACAGTCCAGAGTAAGGGAGGGGCTGAGAGGGAAGAGCTGTCCACATGTGTAAACCTTCCAGGCCTGAGGATGATGTAACCTCTCCTGCAGGCTTAGAGGGGTAGTTAGAAGAAATGGTGCTGGCCAGTATAGCTCCGTTTGTTCGGCTGCTACACTGTGGGGGCCTGCTGTTCAGTCTCATCAATGTCTGACTACAAAGGCTTCTCTTAAAGGAGTCAACAAGGACAAAGTACAAACAAGCAGGACAGAGGGTTTTTGTGACTCCATTGAATCAGAAAAACTGGCTATGACTAATTCAGTTACTGAAACTGAAGTGTACAACTTTTAAAGGCCTGTGCTAACAAGACAGTGGTTAGGTCCACACGGTTAGGGACAGTACTTTATCAAAGTAGGGAGGTGGCTGTGGTGTGACTTTATTTTTTCATATGTATATATCATTTCCTTAAGCCTTGCTGAGTGACTGGGGGAAAGTGCGTGGCCCTGCTTTTTCCATAAATAAGCATATTTCACAGTTTATCGCTGTGATGAATTATGTGATTTTGGAGATTTATAGAGAAAAAATGCCTTTCAAACTCACATGCTGCTTTTGGGTTTCTGATGGTATTTAAAATAAATACAAAATGCAACCATTTCACGCTGTACGTCCTTCCCCTGAGCCAAATGAAAAAGCATAACTCCCTCCTTAGTGCTGTGTTTTGCCCCACATCCTCCCTGTCATTAAAGGGTGGCAATCACAACAGGCCCCAAAATATAATATAATCTTGATACTTTTGTCATGATACAATATTAATCCAATTTTAAATGATTCACAATATGTTGAATATTGTGATATCATAATTTGCAATATAATACGATTTACAACCTTTTTAAAAAATGTAAATTATGCCCCAAAGTAAAATTAAGTCAGCATCTGTCATCTGTTGTATCTAATAAGATAAAGATCCTCACTTAAATCATTTTTATTACAGAAAATTGTATGTGTTTGAATAATAAAAAAAGATTTTATTATTCCAGAAAATCGCTGCTTGGTGTTTGTGGATTGATATAATATTACAATGCAAAATATTGCGATCCTATCCCCCACTCCTACCTCTCGTGAATATTGAACAGTCTTTTACTACAAGCATGGTTCGACTAAGTTCAAATAAAAGTAGATTTTCAAATAACCTCTTTTTTTATTGGACTTGCCATAATTACTCCGATCTGTAGAATTCAAAATCTATCTACTACTGCAACTATCCACCATTACCATAAAGTGTTCACTCCTCCAGTCAATAACACCCCACTGCACCATCGCCCACAACCCTCTCCCAAAAAAGAACCCCACTACAACTCCCTCCCACTCCCCCTGTCCCCAGCCACAGGCTCCCCCTTTTTTCTTTTCTTTGCCATTTTCCCGCCCTGTAAAGCAGCAGGCTGAAGAAAGGAAAACAGCCATTCACAACCCTACACCATCACCATCCTCACTGCTGAGGCAAAATTGGATGAAAGATTACAGTTTAATGGAAGGCACAGTGATGCTGTTGAGCTGATATAAAAAAAATAATAACAATTATATGATCATCCATCCAGATCCCTGATCTATCATCAATTCTGAATGATAATAAGCTTGCATGGCATTTAATAACAAGTACCAAGAACACCACTGATGACACATGCAATATACAGTAGCCCACAACTCTCTTTCATAATCCATAAGTAAAATAACGTGGGAATTTCTGCATGCAACATCACCACCAAACTTGCAGATATCTTTGATGGCAGACTGAGTGATGACAAGATGACCAAACATCAAACTCAACATTCAAATGGCTGGTTTGAGTATTCACCAGTATCCACGTATGGCTGGATTTAACGAATATGAGCACGTTTACTATAATCCACCACTCTGGGAAGCCAAGCATCAACTTATAATACAGTAAGAGCACATGTGCCAGTGTTGAATCGCCTGTTATAGTCCACTACTACAGAGCTTTAGTGGACGAATTAGCGCCCAGTTCTCAGCATGGCAGCCTCTTTTTCCCCACGATGGGAGCAAAGCTGCCTCCGCCCTGCCTGTGACACTGCAGGCTCCACATGGCCACAATGGCAAAGTGGGTTATGGATGTAAACCCTAAAAATTAAACTCAATGCGACATGAAATCCTCTTCTGTTTTTTTGTTTGTTTGTCAGAAAGCCCCATGACTGAAACGTTCGCTTGCTGTTTTAGCTAAACAAAAAACTAATTTGTAAAGAGAATATCGAGCATTACTCTTCTTTCTGCGACACAAACGAGTATTCACAACCACAATAAACTGCTTATTTCAGTTACTCACAATGTAAAAAAAAAAACTTGTCCCATGCGGCTCGTGTTGAGGTCTTACCTTCACAAACAGCTCGATAACGGGCTCGTTATCCGCCTTTACTCCGTTCTGCGGTACCGACAGCGACATTATGGGTGCTACTTTTTCAAGTTTTGCTAACAAAGATGAGTTTTTCTTCTCGCTACCACGCCCGAGTTAGCTCGGTCCTCTTCTCCACCTCTCTTCTTTTTTTCCGCACTGGAGCCCAGTCGGCGCCTTTTCTCCCCAAGGAGGACCCGGTGCTCTAGCACAAAAGTCTGTTTAACAAAGCGGACGAGGAGGCAGCGGTGTCTGCCAGATACTACTGTCTCGTTGCTGTATAACTTAAAACTAAGCTGAGCTACAAAAACATCGTTGAAGTGCGAGGCTATTTACGCTGGTTGAGTAGTGGTGATGAGGACGGGTGGGAAGGAGCAACGGGAATATTTAAAGCCGTGATGTCATCCAAGGCGCACACATACAAAAATGTGGGCGGGGCTGAGGAGGCAGTCTTCTTGTTGGGAGGAGGATGAGGATGCCTGAGAGCTGCCCAGCAGCTGCACAGACGTTATGCTCTGAAGTGTGACAAACCTGTCCTTTTAAACTTATTTTGTGTATGTAGTTTGGTAAGCTTGTACATTTACGGTTGTACTTACCAACACACAGAAGATGTGATGATTTAAAGGTAAAAAAGTGTAAGACTGGAGAAAGTTCATTTGGTTTCTTTTAAAACACGGGGGGAAAGCAATGAGTAACAGATCCGTCACAAGAAAATAAGGTCTGTCTCCTAACTTTGCAAGAAATTAGGAAATAGTTACAAGATGACCTGGAGATTAGTTAGAGAGAGATACAATTATTTAAAATAATGTTTGTTTTTTTTTATAATTGGGGAAAATGACCTGCAATGTTACAGAGATATATATATGTTTGTGTAGATTAGCACTTTTCTAGTTAATATTATTTTCTTTCTTTCTTTGATTATTTAATTTATTATTTCTTTGTCCTTTTTT